>NC_050524.1:29345177-29369981 GCF_002922805.2 Oryzias melastigma | reverse complement strand
CTAACTCAATTACTTTTTGGGAGAAGTAACTAGTAACTATAACTAATTACTTTTTTGAAGTGAGATGCCCAACACTGGGCATAAGTGGTATAGCAGAATGTTTTAATTTAAAGCTGCTTCAGGGGAACATCTGATAGCAGCCAGAATGGAGGAGCACAAAGCAAGTCAGCAGAAAGTTCTAAACTGAAACACTTTGGCTAAAATGGTGAAGGCTGAAATAGTTTAGTAAAAATGCCAAAAGCTAAAACAGCTCATTGAAAGGAAAATGTCTGTGTCTGAGAAGATCCCAAGGCCTGAAATGGCCTTTATAGGGGCTGTAAAGAAGTTGAGAACGGAGAAATGACTAGATCCTTCACCTAGACAGGTGTGATGTCAAAAAAATGAGTCATACAATTAAGTTCATGTTTTTAGTGTATATTATAGTCCGAGGTCCGGTATAAGTCACTGCCAAACACTTTACGTCTACTTCCTCTGTGTTGTGGGAGTGACAACTGCTGTGGGAATTAAAATAATTAATAAGAATATGACTTTGTCTGATTTTTTTTTAATTAGGGCTCATCTCTTATATACACAGCACCTTCCTGGGATTAAGGATTTAGATGGATCGATCCCTTGTGACATCCAAAGGCTCTGCTGGGGTTTTCCTTTGCTGATGCTTTGCGGGACAGAGGATCGATGGTGACCTTTGCCTGCACCCTCTGATGATTTGCTATGTAGGAATAGAGCATTCTCAGGTCTGGAGCGGGGCTTTCTTCATGCCATACATATTAATGCGCTTCCTCTGTTTAAATGACTTTTCTCTGCTGTAAAAACAGGCAGCTTTGAATCTTTTATTTGCTTTTATTGCACAGATTTTTGCCAATATATCTGCTTCCTCCTTTTAAAAAAGTAAAGCCTGCATTACTTTACTGCCCTAGAGCTTCATGCATCATCAAAAAGACATTTTAATTCCATAATTTAATTAAAATGGTACACTTTTCAATTTATATTTGCAATAAATTTGTTTAGGTCCAGTGCTGTGAGTCTTATTAGTAAATCTATTTGTTTTAAACAAAAAGTTTAGATTTCTGAACTTTTAATCCATTTTCTAAACCTGCTTACTCCTGTTTAGGGTCAAAGGACTGCTAGGACTTTACCCTTAAAGTTAAAGTCCTATTAGTTGTCACTCATAGGTGTGTGAAATTTGGTAGTTTAACCCTACAATCCAAACTCCTAATGCCGAGTGGCAAGCAGGGAGGAATTTGGTACCATTTTTAGAGTCTTTGGAATGACTTGGCTTGGATTTGAGCTCACAAACCTTCCAGTCTAAGGGGGGACAGGTGATGAAGCGGTACCTTTACGTATTGCTTAAGCATTGGCTACAACCAGTCATCTACAAAATTCCTGTAGAAAACAATGCCCATTAATGTTTTTCCCCCCATAGGCTAGCAGTGTAGTTGACAATCTGAAAATTTGGTGCAGGCCACCATATTCAGTGTATGGGCAATTGTGACTAAGGCTTAAAACCCAAAATAAAACAGGAACACGCCTCCCTGCCTACCTGTACCCCTCATTGGCTGCATCACAGATCCTCAGGAACAGATTGCAGGCTGAAAGCGTGGGGAACTTTTATCATCAACACAACAACAGCCCCTCAGGTTATGTCATCAGTTTTTTTCCACTCTTCAAACCGATGACTCCTTCAGCCCCCTTCTCATTCACCGCATGCGTCAAGTGGTAATCCTGGTGCTCTGGAATCATTTCATTTTATCCTGTCATCAGTTCAGAATTTCCCTTGCTGGAGCTAAATGTGGACAAAACTAATGAACTGGCCGGTTCTTCTCACCCTTAATGACAATAATTAATCCTGTTTGAACACCTTAAACTAGCATTTTATTATTCTTGGAAGAAACATCACATTTACTTTCAGTTCACGATTCTCATCAACACACAATAAACAGCTCTTCATCATCCAGACCAAACTCATAAAAAAACATGCATTCAGTCAAATAATTATTTGCTGCATGCAGTGTGCAGGCGGTATAGTCAGGTCGCCCCCCCATGTGTCACTGTATGGTGTTACCCTCAGAGCTGAAGTGGAATAAGCACCCCTCCTCGTGTGAACACCAGTGTTCCCCCTGTTCTTTGGTGTTGTGGTTCATACTTTCAGAAAGACCAAAAACTCATTTTCTTATGGGACATGGAAGGCTTTCTTTTTATGAGACTCCAACCTATCTGAAAATCAGAGGCACGTGTCCTCTCTACAAGCAATCTGCTTCTTTCTGCACTTATGAAACCACGGTAGGGCTGACATCTGGGCTGCATGTAAATAGACTATTAATATGTATGCTTCAATGAGCTTTGCAAAAAAGAGGAATTAATCCGAGAGGTCCTGAATGATGTGTTTGCGCGACACCTCAGACTTCCATCTGCATGTTAACAGGAAAAAATTTCTCTGTTGTCTCTCTTCAAAAATGAAGTTACCAGGAAGTGTCAGGGTTTTTCTGTTGAAGCCCAAACTCTCAAGGACGCCAGCTTTGAGGAGGTGAGCAATTTCTAATCAAAACATAATTACGTTTGGCCTCAGAAGAGAGGAATTTTTCACATCAAACCTAAATGTTTCTGTCATAAAAAGGGACAAATCAGAGATTGGTTTTCCATGTTTACTCTCACAAATAAATGAAAAATGACAAGAACGCTTACAAATCCATCTCGGAGTTCAAAGCTTTACTTCGCCCGTGTTGTGCGGAAATCGATGTTGACAGAAACGCATGACTTCAGAGCAACGCTGAGGCATCTACGGGGACATGAGGATTCTTCCATAAGTGTTTGTCTGTGCACACATCAAAAAGTACTGCAAAAACTGAAGACCGTTACAAATACGAAAAATTGGAAGGCTTTGGGAAAAATTCAAAAAAAGAAAGTCAGTCTTAGATGAATGCAGCAACAGCTTTAGAAACGTCTGAAATCTGAAAGAAGTTTCTGTGTTCAGCTCAGCAATTGAGGTTTGATTGATGGTGGCATAACTTTTCACAGAGAATCAGCCATCTGTTCCCTGTATTCTGAACGTCAGAAAAGGAGAATTAAAGACATAGTCTGGTTTTACAGGAAAGGTACATGCACAATGGCCTTGTCGACTCATGCTCAGAAGGCCACTTTCAATAGAAAGTCAACATAAACGCACCTAAATTCTTGTTTCGGGCTTCTGCATTTAGAACTGTGGGATCGCTAAGCAAGTTTTTGGCCAAATCCAAATTCTTCCCCTACGGCTTCTCCCTCCCCCTACATTTAGCCCTCCAAGTGGAGAGTTATGGAAAACTAGTGTCTTCAAATTTGGACTCACTTCCCCTCAATGGCATTATCATTAATCGCCGGTTATCTATGTAAGCACGTAGCTGCCAGTGCTTGGAAAGTACACAACAACATCAGTTTAATAACTTTAAAAGTCACGCTCAAAAAAACCAAAAAACATTACTTTCATTTAAATGCAAACTTCTGTACTTCAGAACACACCCATGAGAAGAAATGCGTGTCTCCTCTGTGGCACAGCGCTGTGCATATCACCCTTGTGGCGGATGGATATGCAACGTAAAGTCCATACGGGTTATCCTTAAAAAAATCCACTTTGGACACCCCTACCACTAGAAACGCACGTACAATTGGACATCATAGAAGGAGAAGCAATTGGGGTAAACTGTTAATTCATGAAAATATTGAACTGTGACCAATTAGGGACTGGGACTTAGTATGTGTGTAGCGTCCTGTTCAAAGACATGGAAGTACCAATCGTAAACATGACCACGAAAGAGAAATTCAAGAAAGAAAGCTTTGTTCCCCCTCTTGCCCCCCAATTTTTGAGTCAATATTAGCGTCATTTTGGACAAAGATTAAGAACTCATCAATTTAAGCTTCTTCTCCTAAGCTAAAAACACAGGTGTTTTAATATTTATAATAAAACCAATAATTGATCATGTCATTTATGATGGCCATCCACTCTGCTGTTCTCATTTGCCCCCTTCCAAAGTCTTGTACCCCCCTCCCACATATCCATATTCTAGCTCCGCCACTGCATCAAATTTAAAACTACTCTTAATTTAGCATCAAGCGAAAAAAAACACTGAATAATATATATATTTTTTATTTTATTGGAAATAAAGTCAGGCATGAAGGGGTCAATGAAATATAACTAAAACAATTAGAACATAAGAAAAAAAGTCTCAAATGAGTTTTTTTTAGATCAAAACTATATTGAGTTTAAATTTATTTTAGCATTTTATTTTTTTTTTTATTATTATTATTGTTAATGTATTTTTCTGTTAGTCCTGCTAATCTAAATTCCTAGCTTTGCTTTTATTGTTCTTTAATATTTACTCCAATGCAACACTGCACGATTGAATACTGTGGTGTAAATAAGGGTTTATTTTATGACACATTTTATTCTGAAGTCTGAATTTAAAAAGTGAGCAGACACTTTTCTGTCCAAAGTTAAGGAGTGTTTGTCCCTGACGGTTAATCTGATGACCAAATTATATTTTTCACTTTAAGAGCACTGAATACAGCGGGCAGAATCAGGTTTCTTGACCATAGAAAGGTCAGGTATAAAGCTAAAAGCTTTGTACCTCTGAAAAAAATCTAAATACATTTCACTCTCTTTTTAGTTTTATTAATAAAATTATGGAGTTTTTGATTAAAAAAAACGATATATTCTTGTTTTTTTTTTTCAGATTTAGAGTATAAACCTCAACAGCTCTGCTGCTGCTGCAGAGGTGTTGAGGTTTTCTCCAGGCTGGAGAAAGCTGAAGAGGAGAGCAGAGCTGCTGTCAACAAACAAGCATCCATTAACACTTCAGTGAAGATTCTGTCCACGCCGCTCCATCCGCCGACCTTCTCGCTCTGAGAGGACCTCTCTGTTTTAGTCTCATCGTGCTAAACCAGTCTGTTCATTTTGCACCAGCGGAAACCCCTAACAGGAATGTGAATGTCTCACCTGTGCTCTGACACATGTGGGGGCATGAAACAGCCGAGTCACGACTTTTGAACACACACACACCCTGACACACACACACAATATGCAGAGGCTACAGGAATGAAGGAATGTCACAGTAGTGATCTGCTCTCTGATCCTGGAGGAACTGAGGATATTTGTTAGGATCAACTCAGACTGTTTGAATTGATGGAATAAATGGGGTGTTGCTCTTAGCTCTGGTTACAGCTGCTTTAAAGATAGTTTCTCAGCTCTGTGGTGGTAATCCTCCCAACAATGAATGAGGCTTTGAAAATGCTCAGGTGGGATGAAGAAAGAAGAAACATAGTTTAAGAAACATTCTGGGTCTGAAGACTTCACGTTGATTTATAAACTTCATCCTAGTTTCATGAGCCTAGTTTCAATCTCAATTTGAAGTAGAATAAATGTAGTCATACTTCATGAACATTTTTACTTGAACATACATAGAATAAAAACCACATAACATAAAGCAGCCTAAGAAATAAAATAAAATGAAACAAAGCTAATGCATAGGTTGACCTGAATGTGGAATGTTTGGCGAAACTCAACCAGGAGGAGCTAAAGCAGCCAAGAAACTAAAGAAGAGAAAGAAAACCAAAGCACTGACACCAAAAAAAAAAATCAACCCAGTGACATGGCTAGTTTGTTGACCCTATATTTCCACATACCAAGTACAGCTGTTGTCACAGGAACATCAAACTTCTTGGAGATAATCGTATTCTATCCCCATAGCAACAAAACACACCTTTTTGTTCCTATGGGTACTCTGTCCTCTCTTCCTGTACCAATGAAAACATTTTACTTACCTGGTCCTCAAATGTAACGTGCAGTCACAACTACATAAAATAAATAACATAAAATGAATTTACATTATATGAATATACTTTTTAAAATGAAAAATAAAATGTTTTTTTTTCTTTTAAAAAGGAAGAAAATAAAAGAAAAAAAAATGTTATTTTTTAGACATGTGTTTTCTATGATTACCTTTTTCTGTGTGGGTTTTTAATTGTTTATTCTGTAAAAAAGCAGCAAATTTATGAGTTCCCTGTGTCAGGGATAATAGGCAAAGGTGGACCCCAAAATGCAATGAGTCAGGATTTAGTTAAGTAAAGCAGTTTATTATGTCTGCAGTAAGGTCCTCCAAGCACTAGGGGGAGTCCAAGGGTTCTTCTGAGAAGAGAGTCAAAGTTAGTATTTGTAAATCCAAAGAGAAGCGGAGGGAAACTCAACGCTTAATCCACTCCTTTAATAAAGCGAGGTCCATTAATCCATAAGAGAGAGAAGGGAAACAGTCTCACCAGGGCGGCAGAAATATCCAGAGGAGGAGGCAGGGGCGGCAAGACGTGGACGAAGTGAGGGTCAGCAACACGGAGATCAGAGTGGGTCCAAGGCGGAGGTACCGAAGGGTGAAGGCAGGAGCAGGAATCCAGAGCGTGAGCAGGGTCGAGGACGAGGCAAAATAGCAAGGCGTGCGTACAGAGAACTTCAGGGAGTAGACAACAATCCAGTACTGAGCCTGGAGGGGAAGAGTCTTAAATAGAGGAGCGCGCAGGTGTTCAGAATAAGCAATCAGGCAGGTGAGGGTGGAGCAGAATCATGACACCCTGTTCAAATACACCAAAAAGCGCTGGGTGAGGCCGCACACACCGACTGTAGCTGCAGCTGACGCATGCGCTGTATAGTTTTGGTCTTTCAATTATCATAAAAGATGCTTTATTCTAAAATGACCTAATTTGCTTATCTCTTGCCATCTGTCCGATTACATTGGTGCCAGTTTGTGACTCATTTAGTCTTTTTATCCACTAAAATGCGCTTTAAAAACACACTAGGTGAGGCAGACAGTCACCTTGTGGCAGTACGCATGCTACAAGGCAGAGGGCGCTGGTGAGCCCAGAGAATGTGACACCGCGGCTAAAGCGCCAGCAAGTCAAGTGCAGCTGTCCAGCAACTCTAATATTGTTTAGCATCAATTTCTAAATGGAGTGTTTAATTTTTAAACCCCTAAACTCAAGAATTTGTCTAGACACGTCACTGGTAGTGATCTCCACTGAGACAGAGATACTTTTAACATTGAAGAAACAAAAGGAAGACTTCTACAAACAAGTTAATCATCCCGTTTCTTCAGAAGGAGCAGCACACAGACTACCTTCATAAGTAAAAGTAAGTCAATAATAACAATCTTGGTGATTATTTTTCTATGCTACAGTTTGTAAACAGAAGAAAAATACTGAAATGAAATTTTAAACAACACACTTTAACTCTTGTCAATCAAAAGGTGAATAAGCTGCTCCGTAGGGTTCATATGTCTGTAAATCTGACTGATGATGTCAGTGCCTCACCAACAGTGAGCATTCCCCCTTGCTTTGTGTGTCCGGACTTGTTGCTTGCTCCAGATTTTAACGAAATTGAAGTCCACGTTGTCGAACACATTTCTATCCTAGACCTGCCTAAGTCTAGAGCTACCTTCAACAATTTTTCAGTCCAAGCTCATACTGATAAAGTTTCTGTCTACAACAAGTCTAATACTGGCTTCCTCCCTAATCAACTGCTGGATTTTATCCCTGGATTTACTTTTGGTGGATTCTTACTAAAATATACTCAAGAACCACAAATCAGGTGGACTGTTAAAGTTAAAGTCCTGTTAGTTGTCACACACTTAGGTGTGGTAAATTTGTTCTCTGCATTTGACCCATCCCCTTGGAGAGCGGTGAACTGCAGACACAGCTGCACTCGGGAGCCATTTGGTGGTTTAACCCTCTAATCCAAACCCTTAATGCTGATTGTCAAGCAGTGAGGCGCTCCCATTTTAGTCTTTGGTATGACTCGGCCTGGATTTGAACTTACAACCCTCTAGTCTCAGGGTGGACACTCTTCCACAAGGCCAGAGAACTCCAGAACCACCTTCCTTCTCCTTCTGCTGCCATCTTTGGGAAGTAGAAAGCAAAGTCTCTTCACCTGTCTTTGAGTTAGATTGTTCATCAGTTCGCAAACTCACCTTCCAGAGTTCCTCCACTGGTATCTTCAGTCTGCCAGGATCACGTCCAAAGGTTTTGTCATGTCTACCAAGTAAGAACCAAGTCATCTGGTTTATCTATGTTAACTTTCTGTAACCTCTCTCAGATTTTGGAGTCTCCAGATCCTCAGAGACAAAGACAGAAGTTGTTGTCTAACTTGTTGTTCCAATTGGGTGAACGGCAGCATCATTTAAAAACAGTATCAAATTTGTATTTGCCAACATTCAAGTTGTTTCTAGATTCTAATACAACAGGAAAACCTTTACCTTTAACATGATGGTCTATGATTTTCATTCAAATGCTACATTAACTCCGTCCTCAACAATACGCTTTCTAGCGACCACTTCCAATGAAAAGTCTTTGTAAATGCATATTTTGGGCTTCTGCGTTTAAAACTCTTGTCTTTCAGTAAGTTTTGAGGCTCTATGTATAAAACGCATGACTATTGAATGCACCTATCAGGGACTTGGATTTGGTAGTGACATATGGACGGCATCCCTTCTAATTCACGGAGGTGCCAACCATTTTTAAGTTGGTCATTGAAGAAGAAATTATTGATTGCAGTTTGTGACCAACAGGATTATATGACTCCAAGAAAATGCCTGGAGCAAGATCTGTGAGATTTGCACAGCTTTGACATTTCAAACCAAGCCTCTTAAAACTGTAAGTATATGCTGGTATCAGGTAAAGAACGTTCAAAATCACATGCCCAGTGTGAAACGTTGCATGTGTTTTTTTTTGTTTTCCTTTGAAAGGGACTGACTTGTACAAAAAAGCCCTTAAGTGGATCACCTGGGGAAATGACCTGGTACCCTTGGTTTTAAATCCAGCCTTATGCTATGTTCACCCCAAACATGAATCCTGCAGCCAGTTTCAATGTTATGTCAATAGTACAGACGTGAATTGAGGCGATCTAAAGTCCTTTGGAACAATTTGCGCGATGGGGTGGCACAGCGGTCTAGCAACAGCGCGACTTAAGCGGCTTGGCGCGAATTGCGCGGCGGGGCTAAAGTTCAAATGTCTAATTTTTGGCAGGTCGCCACGTGGCATCTGCCAATCAGGAACTCAGCTTTGGGCATGTGACATTTATAGTGACTCGATCAGCGGGTAGCAGACATGTAGACCTGTAACTGATGTTTTTGTAGAACTATTCACAATAAATAAACCTGATTTCTCATTGTCATTTGTGAGAGGCGGGTAACGCAAATTTGTCACGCAAAAGCACATTAAACTTCTCTGAGTTTGTGATGGGTATGCAGGGACTTTATGAACAGCTGGATTCAGTTTAGTATGGTCTCTGTTTTTTTTTTTTTTTTTTTTTTTTTTAGATTATGTCTCCAACTTATGATGGTTGTCTAAAAGATGTTTGACAAAGACCCAAGTTGCAGTGTGAAGGTTTCTTCTTTCTCCTGGAGTCATAGCTTTTGTAGAAACGTCTGGAGCTTCTAGCAGGTCACCCATGAGGGCTGTTTAAGTTTTATGAGAGCTGACAGTGTCATGAATCATGTAGGATCCATAACAGCTGCAGCTCCCACCCCACTGCACACAAATGAACTTATTCCACAGTGAACTTCAAAGTTCCAGCTCCCTGTCGCAGCAACAAGTACTGATTATCCTGACAGGCAGGCGCACGACCAGCCCAGAGGAGCAGAGGAGCCACTTCACATTGTTTCTGGTTGAACTGCTCCAAACCAAACTCTACTTAGACCCCAGAGAACCATAAGAACTTGCTCTGCTTAATTTCATACGAGACAGTGGTGTCATGAGACTGTGGTGTGAGCAGATGAAGGCAGAACTTGAGATGTTCTGATGAAGACTGATAAGCCTCAAAGTGAGAATAAAGGATTTTCATCTGGTATACCTCAAACTAATAAAAGGTTGCAGACACCAACTGGTAGAATAAGAGGACTTCCCTGCACAAGGACACTGACTATGTGGTGAGGGTGTTGGTTCAATGGTGCTCATTCTTGGGTTTTGGCTAAAAAATGAAATAACGGTGAGAGACCTCACCAGCTGTTTGTGGTCTTTATGGCGTTATGGAGCGATCGACCTATGATTGAAATATTGCATGTTTAGTTCCTGCTCTGTCTACCCATAAGTCAAAAGACTTGTTTCCACTGAGCAGTCCAGTATGATATTTGAGCGTTTCCAAAATGGGCCCATTAAACAGTTGTGACTTGTATCTCTTGAGGACCCCCATCGGTTGTAGGTCCATAGAAGAATAGAATGGGATGGTTGAGGTGGAGCTGCAACTTGTTTATGTGTAAATGGGTGAGTGGGACTGTGACTGCTAAGTGCTGAGGGCATTCTAAGATAGTAGCAAAGCGTTATATAAACAGTGATGAAAGTAGAAAGTACTATGCCATGTCAATTGTCATTTTTTACTTCCATAAGAGCAACCGCAGCTTCTGTCATTTATTATGTAGTAAAAAACCAGCCGCACTGCTGATCTCTCCAGCTGGAGCGGCATTCCGCCTCCAATTCCCTTAGTGGAATGCTGCTCCGGACCACTCGGGCTTACTTTCATCAAGTATATGCCATTTACGTTACCCAGGAATGGGAAAAAAATACACAAAGTGAGACGCAATTTTCCACCGTCATCTGGTTGATTTCAATATAAATGATAAAAATACATTTAGTTCCAGCAGCAGCATACTTGGGGGGGAATTCCCTCAAAATGACTTGTACAAACTGAGATGAAAGAAACTGGCATTTTCTTTTGTTTTCTTGGTGGCCATCGTGCACTCGTAGAGCGGTCAACGTCGATTTAAAGATTGGTTCGGTTCACACTCTGCCTATCCATGTGTTGAAGTGTCCTTAGACACCGAACCCCACATTGCTCCTGGTGGTTATAAGTTGGTGGCAGTGTTCGACAGTGGAGCTGTCATCATTGTATGAATCTAAGTAAATAGAATTGTGACTTAAGAACTTTGGACGTTAAAGAAAGGCATTCAACTGCATTTACCATTCTGACTACCAAAACAAGTGTCTCCACAGTGCTGCATGTCTGCATTCACCCTGAGGTAAAATGCAGACTAGAGATCTCATGTTTGATCCACACTAGAGTTCCATCAAAAAAAAAATCATTTTAGGAGGATCTGGAGTTTAGTATCAAAATTAAAGTATAGAACACAAATGATCAATCGACAAAAGACATACAATGATTTCTCTTTTATATTAATCTTCACTATCCCTGCTCTAAACCCAACAATTACAATTTCTATGGATTAGTTAAGATAAAAAAATGTATCTATCATTCTGATCTATGATCTATCTATAATGTTTATACCTAAAACTGGTTCCTACTGGAACTTGTTTGTCAGGAGGCTTAGAGGTGAGTATGATCAATAAAGCTGTGAAGATCTGTCATCATTTGGCAAAACGTTGTAGAACAAACAGAACCTTGAGCTGTTTCTATGCTAATATAACTAGTTAGCTATGCAGGCAAATTGTTAAAAACAAATCTGTATTCCTTTTTACATAAAGTAAAATACAGGTAAAGCAGGGCTCTGGATGTCTTATGATCTTAATATTCTCCAAAATCCTTTAGTCTCACCAAACAAAGAATAATTAATATTTTTGTATTTGAACACATCTTGATGATGATTGTCCAACTTATCAGAGAGGACTCATGAAGGACCCGTAATAGGGGTTTTTGTCCATTTTGGCAACCACTGGGTGTGTGTCTTCCTAGACTTATGTGAATTTGAATGAAGAAACAAGCTGGTATCTTCATCCTGTTTCTGTGAAAGTCTTAACTACAAGGTGAGATCAGACTGAACTCAGTTTTAGTGTTCTCAGTGTCTGAGCGTGTGCACGTGTCCACCAGGTAACAGCAGCTGCACATCGAGGCTTGTTTTTCTCATCGTACATTCAGTTTAACAGCAGCTGCTGCTCTGATCGAGTTAAACTGAAATCCTCTCAGTGATTTGATCAAGTTTAAGGTTTGTTTTTCTAACATCGAAGCTTTACATTTTTATTTCCAGCACTGTTTCAACAGCCTGTTTGTTGTCATCTTTTTAAGTAGAGTGGTTTCCGTCTGTTGATGGCAGAGGCCTGCAGACATGGTTTCTCAGTTTCTTCACTGTCTTTGACATATTTTTCCTTCAAGTGTTTATGCATGCATCCAGTAGCACTTCTCATTTCCTTTTTTTTTTGCATTTTTATTGCACCGCATCTTTATCCAGGTTTTCTGGTATTTTATTGCAAACAACCACAGTTGCACTTCATGCAAAAGCTTGTGAAGGTAGCAAGGAATAAAGATCTAACATACCCGCACCCAAAAGTTCATTTGCCACCGTTTAGCGGTTAATATTATATATGAATCAACTCGTAAATCAGTTTGTTTAAGAAGCAAATGAATAGGTCATTATTTGAAAGCTTCACATATAGAACAATTAGTGGAAATCGTAATTAAAACTTGAAAAAACTCTTCGTTTTTGTCATCAGTAATTTTTTTCCTAAAGGTTTCAGAAGAAGGAAGCTCAAGTTTAGTTAAAGTCACAAATTCTTCATAGTAGGTTACATCTAAATTTTCAGTTAACTAACTTAACTTGTCAAGCTTCCATAGGAAGGAAAGTTATAAGGGAAGATCTCAGCTCAGTATTTCAGGAGGCTTTAAAGGGCCTATGTCATGCTATTCTTAAGCCTTTCAGAGTGAACTATATCCATATATATGATAATATATTACCTTTGGCACACTAAAGAACATTTTTTAATTAGTTATTTTTGTGAACTCTTTTCCTACCTGGGAGAAAAATGCCTCTATCTCCATGTGGGTGCTGCCCATTTCATGACGTCAACCTAGAGCCCCCCTCAGCAGCGTGTCTGCGTTTCATCCACAGACACAAAAAAGCAAAGACAGGCCTACATTTTGTGATTCACCACTAGCTCTGCAGAGAAAGTGTGTGTGTTAGCCTAGCTGGCAGTGCAGACTCTTCCTGAAAGGGGCTGTTCTTGTCTACATCACAATGTGAGGACCCGGTCGTTTCACGAGTTGGAAGGGGCTGGTTCTCAGAGAGCAGGATTTTAGAGGAATACTCAGATGTGTGAATGGAGCAAAATACTGCTGTGGGGGTGTTTTTCATGAAGAATTAAAATTGATTTTGCATGAAATAGGCCCTTCAGGGATGTATAAGAGGCTGCACTGAAACCTCCAAAACACCAGGGGACGCAAAAGCAACTGGAAAAGGCAGACAGTTTTCCTGTCACTCCTTTTCAGGTGATAACAGGTTTGTGAAGATGCATCTAGACATTTCATTACTCTTCTGATTATTTATGATATTCACTCGACAAGGCCAACAGTTCTACAAAATGGATAATTTTTGGTTAACCCTGAGGGGAAAAAAAAAAAAACTATAGAAACTGGACAGCTTGATCCCTCCCCCCTAATGTTCCAAACAGGAAGTACCCATTGACTCCAAGAAGCCAAAATCCCATAGACATCTATTGAGAAATAAATTACTTAATCCATCCATTAGTCAGAATGTCAATTCTTGCCCTGATACATTTCTTAACATCTTCTTGCTAATCCCAATTTTTTTCATTATTGCAAATTATTCAAGTTATAAACTGACCAATCAGATGCCTCAGTAAACGCATGTGCCTTGAACATTTGATTGACAGCTTTTCCCAAGCCACTTTCAATCTTACTCCTGATTGGCAACAGTAGGTGCCATAGCGACGTTGACTTAAGACGACTCGGACCGATCATCGTCAACTGGCTCCAAATGGCGACATCCGTATCACGGAAAAATGGCAATTGAATTAGCTTAATTTTGCTGGAGATGGAAGTAAGCATTTTCTGTGGTGACGTCACATTCAGCTGTATTCATAATCAACGATACAGAAAGACAAACTTGTTGCCGTCAGGGATAAGAGGCAAAGGTGGAAATAAAGAGCTAAAAGGTTGGTGCAGTGGTCACAGCAAAAATGCCCGTGGTTCAAATCCCAACTGGGTCCTCTCTGTGTGGAGCTTCCGCGAGTTCCTCCCACAGTCCAAAAACATGCTTCATAGATTAATTGATGACTCTAAATTGTCCCAACTTTTGCCCAACAGTTGCCAGGTTAGGCTCTAGCAAACCAATGATCCTGAAAGGGATAAAGCAGGTTAAGAAAACCGAAGGATGGGATGAGAAGTATTAGCTCTCTCACCTCACAGCAAGATGCTTTAGATCAGATCCCAGCTGGGTCCTTTCTATGAAAGGTTTGCATGTTCTTCATCGAGCATTCATGGGTTTTCTATGGGCACTCTAGCTTCCTTCCACAGTCCAAGATGCATTTTAAGTTAACTGGTGAATCTAAATTGTTTCTAGATGTGAGCGTGTGTTGTTCTGTGACCTTGTAATGAACTGGCACATCGTCCAGGGTGTACCCCAATGTCACTTTCATGCATGTTGTCCCACTCTAGCTCAAGCAAAACTGGTAAGATGAAGGTCATTGTGTCCTTGGGCAGGACATTTCAATCAACACCGTCTTTCTTTGTAAAAGCCTGTCGTCATTGTTGATGAAGTGATAAAGTAACTATGTTTGTGAATTTAACCAAGAGTGGAGATCTTTGGCCACTTTAGTGTCATGCTGACAGTTTCTTCTGCTCCTCCATGTTTGATTGGAAGCGCATCTTCTTGTTTCATGACCTTCACTGAACTCCGGCTCTGTTCTGACCATCGGTGTGGGCCGTCATAGTGACTGAAAGGATGCAGAAACCCAGCGCTAATGCTCTGTGTCACATCAGCACCCCCCTCCTCACCCCCACCTCCAAAACCAGGCTCGGCCATGATCTGGGGTGTGAGCGGGTGTTGAGCGTGTCGGAGTCGGAGACCCGGCCCTGCGGGACAGGCCACGGCCACATGAAATGTCATGGCTGCTCATGAGGGCGTCACTCAGGACAGGCTCCTTCTCCCCGCTGCCGCTTCACATTAGGCTCCTGATTACTGCTCCACTCACACACCCCCCACCCTGATGTTCTGATGTAAAAATATCACTCCACAGCCCCCCCAGTCTCTCACTCCTACTTGAAGAAGGAATTACAAATGAGGAACAAAGAAAGTCCAGAATTAGCCCTAAAAGGAAGCTCCTTCTTTCAGAGGTTGATGTAAGACAGCAGGTGGTCTTTCACCTATACAACCCCACATTACCACCACACCGCCGCCGTGCAGAAAAAGGGAGTTCTGCTAAAATGATGGGTTTGGTTTCTTTCTGATGTGACAGTCTTCACTTTTCAGGCTTTTTTCTGATGCAGTTTGGTAGTTCCTCTCAGACAGATAAGACTTCTTTGGTAGTTTTCTAAAGATCCCAGCAGTCAACTTGGAGCTGAAGTTTTCCCGTGTCCCTGTAAGGTGTTGAAGGTGGAAGGCCTCTCAGAACTGCTTTCAAAGCCACAGCTGTTAAGGTAAAATTATTTCTTCTCAAACCTTTTAACTTAAAATGTTGGAAGTCAGTTCAATTATCAATATTAACCATCTCTTGAAAGTTCAGAAATTGAGTCCAATAAACCAAAAACAAGAGTTGTTGCCAAGAAGTAGAAGAAAAAAAGATTCTACCAATTCAAGTTTTTATTTTCTGTCAAGTTTTTATGTTCTTTCACTCACTTTCACTGCCTTTACGGCTTAAGACACTTAGGGCAGCAATAAAATCTTTCCATTTCTGACGATTGCAGGCCAAGGTGTAGATGGTGTGTCTAAATTCTTTCAGCTCAGCTTCTATTGTTCGGCGCCAGGTGATCTTGGGCCGTCCTGTTACAGTCGCTTCGTGTGCCCTTCTTTGGAGCTTTGATAATTATACCTTTAGTCCATTTTTCTGGTATGCTATGTTCAGACTCACCAAAGAAGCCTGCTACCTCTCTCCTAGACCTCAATTCTTCTCTGTTCATCTCAGTCTTCCTGTTGAAGACTATTAAAAATATATTTTTTTTGGCTGCTGACAAACTGAGCAGGCAGAAGGATCAGAAACATGAATTAGATTTCTGGAAGTTCCGGTTTCCGTTGGCTCACCCTTTTTTGGGTTGAAATGTTTTTGTCAGACTTTAAAAAAGGAAAAGCTTTTGCTCTCCAGTCTTTCTCCTGAGGCTTGGAGGCACCAGAGTGCCTTTGGACACACAGTGGGGACAGATTGCTTCAGATCTGTCAAAAATAATAAAACTATTTTCTATTCTTTTCCAAAGAACAGATGCTCTCTGGGATAAAAATGGTCTGGGTCCTCGAGGCGTCGGGGAGACGTGTCTACATTTTTGTCTTCCTCCACTTTTTTGGAAGAAATATTCTGAATGTTGATGGAGGAACACCAACCACAATGACACATGGAAGCACCATGCTGGTGGGGAAGTTATCAGCCAAAAGAAGCAGATTTGGAGTTGCACAGACACAAATGAAGCCAGAGGTTTGGAGTTAGAGCTCCAGGCTTTCAGGAAACCATTGAGCTGAAGGGATAGAGGGACTTAAGCTGTTATCGAGAAAATCATGACTCTAATGAACAAACTATGATATTTGTTAGGGACGTCCCTATCTGATCATATGATCGAAATCTCTCCTCAATCACGTGGTTGATGATTCAATCAGTATTGAATGTCGTCTCCTAATCAGTATCAGATATTTAATTTATTCTTATTATAATCAGTGCTTTATATTTCAAACTTATTGGTCCGGATAAATACTTCACTAGAAACCATGAATGAATCACAACATCTTATTACCGGAAAGTGCAGCAGAATATGGCAGCATTTCAAGTAGGAGGCTAACAAAAACAGTTCAATCATGCTAGCGAGATGTTCAATAAGTTTTAAAAACGCCTTAAACTGACAGCAAGTGTCGTTATTAGTTTGTCTTAAAGCAAAAAATAGCTTAAAATGCATTTCAACTGAAAAAAAAAAATCATTTTTTTATGTTAAGTTCTCTTCGTGCTGCTGATAGACTGCACAGCAGCTGCTAACTGCTAGCTCTGAGATTTAACCACTTACCACCTGAGCTGTTCCTTGACACTCCCTTTTTTTCTTTTTCTGACAGAGAAATAAAAGTTAAGAAATGTGGTAATAAAACTGAAAATGTGATTTTCTTAAGAGGTCAAAGTCATAAGAAGTAAAAATAAATAAATGTATACATAGAAAATAAAAGAACCCCGTAATCTTTAAAAAAAAAAAAACATGAATACTCATCATCATATTTATGCTACAACATATTATCCTTAATTTTTTAAAAATTTTTTAATGAAATGCTCAATAGATCTAAAGATATTAAAGATAAAGTTACTAAACTTTATCACCTATACTTACTAGATAATCATTTCTTTTTAGGGTAATAGTTAAACTATTTTTAAATGTTGTTAAAAATACTTCACAAAAGTCCACTGTTTAATTGTTAAATGATAAAATAATAATAGTGAAATAAAAATAGTGAAAACCTGAATCTGTTTATTAAATTTGTTAACTTTTAAAATGTGTTATCAAAGCATCGGATCAGGACTCTCAAACAGCAGATACTCAAAACCAAATTACTTTGAATCGGATTGGGCCCAAAAAAACCCTGATTGGGACATCTCTTGGATTTGGAGGTTGCACCTTTACAATTTTTGAGAGACTCAGATCTTTATTTTATGAGCACTTCTCCCTACTTTATTGTGGAAGTTGCATTTCAAAAATAACCCAGAATACCTGAAATTTTCCAACCCCCCCCCACACACACACACAATAATTATTGTGTTATTAATATTATAAGGCACTTTTCAGAGAGACATACTTTCCAGGTGTAAACTCTCAAAGTTAATTGTTATAAGATATAAAACAAAGATCTGGATTTTTGTAGATTTGGCAAGCTGAAAATATTCTGTACAACAAACATGGTGGAGACCAACAAGGTCAACAGCCAATCAGAACGCAGAACACAAAGCACTTTGAAAAAACAAATTAAGCAAATTTGCGCACAAACACTTTGACACATGGGCTAGCAAGGCGGGAATTAAACTCGCAATCCTCTAATTAGGAGTTGACCGCCCTACCACTGCACCACAGCTGCCCCATGTAGAAGAAAATCATTTTGGCGATATATCGTGATATTTTATTTGGTGATATTTTTGCATCAATTTAAAATTCTGAATAGACAATATTTGATTATTTACGAGCCCTTTTTGGTTTTCCATCTAAACCCCCGCTAGTTGGCAGCACAGCCCAATGAATCTCTTTCAGCAGCTCTGCATCGTGACCAAAACAACAAGATCTCAAGAGAACCAGCTCGTGTTAAATGCTCAGTCAGTCTCTGAGTTTTTATTGTTATAAAACGTACTATTTAGCTTTGACTTGGAATGGGTACTGAAAAGTGAAAGATTGTTCAGTCTAGGGATATATTGCGATGTGTATTGTGAGACACATATCGCGATGTTATCGTGAGTCATACATCGCGATGTGTATCGTGAGACACATATCGCAATGTTTATTGTGAGACACATATCGCGATGTTATCGTGAGACACATATCGCGATGTTATCGTGAGACATACATCGCGATGTGTATCGTGAGACACATATCGCAATGTTTATCGTGAGACACATATCGCAATGTTTATCGTGAGACACATATCGCAATGTTATCGTGAGACATACATTGCGATGTGTATCGTGAGACACATCGCAATGTTTATCGTGAGACACATATCGTGATGTTATCGTGAGACATACATTGCGATGTGTATCGTGAGACACATCGCAATGTTTATCGTGAGACACATATCGCGATGTTATCGTGAGACATACATCGGGATGTGTATCGTGAGACACATATCGCAATGTTTATTGTGAGACACATATCGCGATATGTATGTATGTATCCATATCACCAGGCACTCACTAATATAAATCTATAGCAATATAGTGAGGGAATACTGTATTCTACGTTTCTGAGGAACAATTTTGGGTTTCTACCTACTCTAAAGTGTCTCCACCTCTGGTAACAGAACCCTCTTCAGCCTCGGTCACCTCTGCGTCAGGAGGATGATGACTATCAGAAAAGGGGAGGGGCCTATCTGTGCCTGAAAGCCATCTGAAAATCTGAAGAAAGTCAAAATCATGACTAAGCAGTTTGTTTTTGGGGAAATTCATGATTGACATTGAAGACATTAACATAATTTCACATTTCCTGTCCTCTCTTCATGGGGGGTCGCCAAGCTAAAGACAAAAGGTGTGTGTCTGTGTTTGTGTGTGTGACCATTCTAAGGAGATAGATAAAAGATTTTCTGAGGCAGATATTGACTTTATTCTTCATATTGTTCACCCCTGCCCCCACCCATTCAAGAGTCAGACAGAAATGCAGCTGAAATGGTCAGAAGTTCTGAGGAGTGTTTCTGCTGCGAGCAAGAGCGAAGTTCGAGACAACAACATCTTCAAAGCACCATGAAGGCCTCGAGATCCTGCCCCTCTGATCCTCTGATACACTGTCCCTCCTCCCTCTGCGGCCCGCTGCATCAGCGTTCGTCCTCGCGGACGTCAAACTGTTTGTTGGGTTTTGTGGACTCCAGCATGAGCTCGTATAGCTGCCCGATCTGCTCGTTTTGGAAGTCGCTGAGTCTCTGCTCCGGCAGGTCAGCACCGAACTTCACGGAGCCGGGCCCCCGGCCCGCCGCCTCCAGCACCTGAGCCTGCAGGGTGTCCTTGTAGTTCTGGGTGAGACACACAACAGAACAGGGTCAGGACCGGCAGAAAGACTGAAACAAGCATCATCTTTCATGATGGTGGAACTTCAGAACCACAACTTTGACATAGCAAAAAAAAAAAAACCTTGAGATCAGCAGCAGCAGTAGATCCTGTTATTATCATTACACAGACATTGGGTGTTCTTGGTGGGACCAAAACGTCATCATAGAGTTGGGACAAAAATGGTTCTGGGTGCTCCCCTTGATACTTGGATTAACAACTTGGAGCAGCGCTTTTTTTCTGGCCTCCACAACTTTAACAAGTTTAAATTCAGAGCAATCCTCCATGATGTAGCTTTACATTTTTAAGATCCTTTCTCAGATGAAATCAAAACCATCCCCTCGCTCTGAACGCTTCATTCTCAAATGCCTTTGTGTTCCTCCTCTGAGAGCCCATTTGGCCCACGGGACACCGTTTATTGGAGCCCTCCCATGGGCGCCACTGAAATAAATGGATTAGAATTGCAGCACTCAAGCCCAGTAATCTCATTTGGGACTTGCTCCTCATCTGGTCCCAGACTAGTGCTCGCCGGCGAGGAAGCTGAGCCGGAGCGGAAATCCTGCTGTGCTGGTGAGCTCAGCGCTCCAACGCCGCTTGTGTTCCGGCAGCTGCTGCAGCGCGGCGGGTCGCAAACACTTACTGCCCGTCTGCTTAAAGTAACCATGGCGACAACTGGCTTTAAGTTGCAAAAAAACCTCAATAAGCACATCAGCTAAAACAAAGATAAAATAGTGAGGATGCTCTCTTCTCCAGGTTAAAGACCCACGCCGATCCTCCTTTGTTCTTTTGTAAAATGGTTCCCAATGGTCTTTTAGTTAGGATTTTTTTCATTTTTAGCCAAAAAAAAAAAACCTGTGACGTTTACTAGGAGTTCTTTCTTCTTTTCTAGGACTTGGTTTCTGCAGAGCAGCAGGAGTTCATCAGAAATCCACCTCTAAGTTGTGGGCGGTACAATTGGCTCAGAGCAACCCCGCCCCCTGTTCCATTGTTGAGAGCTCTCTATAGGACTGGATTGATAAAATCAAATTAACCTATCTGAATCAATCTAAGCTTAATAGATCAATAATCAATCCATAAAAGTAGAGATTGATCCAACACATAAAGCAAAAGTCTGCTAGCTTGATGCTAACGTATAATGGGATTTCCTATAGGACAGCTAATGCTAACGCGCGGTCGATCTAAACATACATTGCTGACTAAATGAACATCTGAAATTTTACAAACATTTTAGAATTATTTATGGATCATAATCAATGTATCTAAAAGTCAATCCCCCTCCCCACCACCACTACTCACAACCCCAACCTAACATTACCATTCCAACAAAAATTCCTGTAAAAAGTTTTGAGCCAGCTTGGATGAGGAAACTATGTGTACAGATAGATGCATCAGCAGTGGAGCAGGGAGCTTGAGGTCCGACCAGCGTGGTTTCTACATCGTAAACTTTTTAAAACAGCATTTTTCACAACAATTTAAATTAAAAAAAATACTCAGAAAGGCAGTTTTGAGCTCAATTTTCTTTATATTTGTCCTCCATAATCAGAAACATGCCACAAAAACACCAAAAACATGATTTTTTATTAAAGTGGGTCTTTAAAGAAAGAGTGAAGAGCTGTTGGAACAAGAACCCCAAGAGTCTGATTATGAAAACCAGACCGAAGGACCAGATGATTGCTTGCTTATTATATAGTGGCCATTTTTGTAAGTTGATGCACAGCAGGGGTGAACAGGTAAAGGACTAAGTCGCTCCTGGTCATGACTCAGCTGTGGGTTTGTCATTACTGGACAGATCGTGAAAGGAAAGTGATGGAGTGCAGGAATCTGGCAGCTTCTGGCAAAAAAGTCTTTTTAGGTCATCGCCACGCCTCAACAGAAGAGGAACAAGACCCACTTGGACTCAGAGCCTGATTATGAACCTCGTCCCCATCAGGCTGTGGTCCTGCTCTCATCCTTGTTGGGACGTGAACATGAACCGCTGTACTGTTTGTCCTGATTGGACAATGACGCTGCTTCCTCACCAGTCACGGGCAGGAAGGACGCCGCTCCTCTCTAAAAGCCAGAGCTTCACGGGGACTGCGGCTGTAATCACTTCATTATGCCCATTAGCAGCTCAGCTGAGCTCGGCGGAGCGCTCCTCTGTGTGTTCTTTATACTTTCATTAAACAAAATTAAATGTGTGTGTGGGGGTAAAAAACGCAATTTACTGTTCCTGTCAGGAAAATGAAAATCTTAATGATGTATGGGCTGTTTAATATTCAGTCAGAGAAGGACAGAATTCGTGCTGGGATCCTGAAGGCTCATTATTTTACTTTTCGTCCAGACTGGCCTGTGGAGCTGGTAAAAATTAGTAAATATTTCAGTAGGTATCATTTCCTGTTAGTACATTTGGGGAAACTTTAAGGTGATAACATAATTAACATTGTCTTTGCTCATTTGCTGCTTTTTCGAGTGGATCCACGCCTGCTTTATAACACAAACTTTTCCCTTTTCTTGCTGTCATATATCAAGGCTTTTAATTTTTAAGTAGCCACTTTTGTTTTATTCACTAATAACAGATTAGGTTAGAGTGGGTTTAGGATGTTCCGGCAGCATCAGGATCTGGTTTGTGAGCAGCTGTTGAAATGTTGAGGTCTTTCCTGCCCCCATGTGGTCATTTTCGGACAAAGCATCAACACCGTCCAGACATTTTTGTGACAGAGTTTGAGGTGACAACCTGCTTGTCCGCTCATAAATTTAGCAAATTTGCAACTGTGGAATTACTTTGTGTTTTTCCAACAAAAAAAAGTATTTGAACCCTTTAGGAGTACCTCAAATTCTGTATGAAAGGGACACATGATGTGTTTTTTTTTATCTAAATAACAACAACGGAGAAAAACATTTGCCTAAATCACACCGAAATTTACTTACTTTCATGTTTTTATTGAACACAATCGCGTGTCGACAATTTTATTTATCAACTAATCATGGCAGCATTATGATCATGTGAGTGTCTGTAACTCCTCATGTTTACCTTCTTAGACAAAAATCCCAGGATCTTTCCAGGGTCTCTGCTCGGTGGAAAATACCCAGAGCACCTCTCCAGGGAGGCATCTGGACCAGATAGCTGGCTCTGTTTGATGTGTAGGATCAGCAGCTATACACCGAGCTCCGCACCTTATCTCTAGAACTACGGACACGTGAAGCAGGTTCTTGAACATGCATTTGGCCCATGGCATTCACACTGCACAACCAGGGAGGGGCTTGTCCAGAAGAAGGAACTTGATGCAAAACATCAAAGTGGGCACAAACCACAGTTATCAATTTGTCCTTCATGATCAATTATCAAACAGTTGGCACTTCCGTGAATTTAAGGGACGTCACTACCAAATCTGAGTTTGCGTAAGCGAGAATTTTGAACATGGAAGCCCAAAATGCGCATCTACGTGCTTTTACATAGACTTTTCATTGGAAGTGGTGGCTTAAGGCTGGTGTGAATGCAGCATTAGGGAGTAGCTAGTGGAGGAATCTCATTTCAGCCGCTTTCACAACAAGGACGGAACCTGTTGATCTGAGGTCAAACTATTAAAAAATCAACCCTGTCAATTTGAATATTCTTAAATCAGGGCAAGGTTTTTAGATAGATGATGTGTGAGTCGCATCGTTATCAATCTATTCAAGAATCATTTTCATTTATGAAACCAAGTACATGTTTTAGTCAAAATCCGTGGGTCAGTGAAGGCAGCATGCTTGTGTAACGTTCAGATGCAGCCAGCCTCATAGTTATTTAGAAAAGTGTGGACTGTATTTAAACACTGTGCACTGTTGTGTTGATATTATTTCTTTAACAGTAAAATGTAATATTGTTAAATAATTTCATTAAGATTCTTTACTGTAGGAGGCATTCATCATAACTACACATAGGACGTTGCTAGTTAAGTAAATGACAGTCAACCCATTGATGTCTTAAAACAATTGTGATTGAATAATTCATATTTTCATTGATTTATTAAAGATTCTATGAAGTCATCTCACTGAAGTAAATGTGATGGACATTTTGTCACCATCTGCTCACCTCCCACTCCACCATGAAGCGTCCCGCCTCCACCTCCGTGACCCCCTTGTGTCTCCGGAACTCCTCTTTCACGTACTGGTCTCCCAGAGCTCGCAGGTGGAGCGGCAGGAACCGGTGCAGGACCAGAATCCTTTTGTAGAGCGCGCGGACTCTGGACACGTGAGCGACGCCCGACATTTTCCTCAGGTTTCTCTCACCCGCGCTCACCTCCTGAAGCAGAGACCCTCTCCTCGAACCGGGACCCGAACTTTAGGAGCCCGAACCCGCCGCGAGCTGGCGTCATGCAAATGTTATCCAACCACGACCTTGTTTACACGGAAGTTCACTCTCTGGTTGCTCTTCTTCTGCCACGCGGATTTCGGTCGGTTCTGTCTCCCTCTGGTGGTTGGAAGGAGAACTACAGCAAAGAAAGCTCAGTAAATAAAACTGGACTTAAAATTCCACGCTTCAAGAAACTCCATCCATCTTCTTAACCGCTTCATCCCTTTCGGGGTCGCGGAGCCTATCCCGGCTACTGATGGGCGAAGGCGGGGTTCACCCTGGACAGGTCGCCAGTCTGTCGCAGGGCCTCAATCACACACACATACACATACACTCTCACATGCACACCTAGGGGCAATTTAGAGTCACCAATTAACCTATGAAGCATGTTTTTGGACGGTGGGAGGAAGCCGGAGTCCCCGGTGAAAACCCACGCATGCATGGGGAGAACATGCAAACTCCACACAGAAGGGTCCCAGCCGGGAGTCGAACCGGGGCCTTCTCGCTGTGAGGCAAGAGCGCTAACCACTGCGCCACCGTGCAGCCCCGCTTCAAGAAACTAATCTCTGATTCCAAATGCCATGATAACTCCAAGACAGCATTATCTGGATGAATTGAAATTTTAAATGGTGAAAAAAGCTCAATAAAAATGTAAAAATAAATGATAAAAATCCCTTTTTGTGAGAGATGGGGTGAGAGAATTGTGCTAATTAGTTACTAGATGTAATATTTCTGCCAAAAAAGGATCCAACATTATCTTGAGACTGCAGATCTGTAGAGAAACTACTTGCCTGTTTTGAGGGCCCAAAAGGACATCTAAA
>NC_050524.1:29333563-29345107 GCF_002922805.2 Oryzias melastigma | reverse complement strand
GGCCTTCTCGCTGTGAGGCAAGAGCGCTAACCACTGCGCCACCGTGCAGCCCCGCTTCAAGAAACTAATCTCTGATTCCAAATGCCATGATAACTCCAAGACAGCATTATCTGGATGAATTGAAATTTTAAATGGTGAAAAAAGCTCAATAAAAATGTAAAAATAAATGATAAAAATCCCTTTTTGTGAGAGATGGGGTGAGAGAATTGTGCTAATTAGTTACTAGATGTAATATTTCTGCCAAAAAAGGATCCAACATTATCTTGAGACTGCAGATCTGTAGAGAAACTACTTGCCTGTTTTGAGGGCCCAAAAGGACATCTAAAGACAGAAAGAGTTTTTGCAAATGTCCAGAACTTTTTTCCGACTGTAAAAATGCAAGGCTGTTACAGCAGAGTAGCAAATACACAAAACATTTGTTGACAGAAAACTTCAAAATTCACTTTATCCCTTTTGGGATTTCTGGGCTGCCAGAGCCTAAGCTGGAAATTGTTGGGCGAAGGCGAGTAACACTGTGAACAGGTCGCCACCTGGTCGCAGAATCACACACTCACACCTTGGGACAATTTCGAGTAATCGATCAACCTACAAACCGTGTTTTTGTACTTTGGGAAGAAGTGTCCAGAGAAAACTCAGGCATGCACGGGGAGAACATGCAAACTACAGACAGAAAGGCAGCCAGGATTTGAACCGAGGCTTTCTTTCTGTGAGACGAAAGCTCTGACCACTGCAACAAAAAAAAAAAAAAAAAGCAGCTGATTTTGTTTAGTAGTTTCTCCGTTTCTCAAGCAACTATTGCTTTGAGTGTTACCTGACTCCACAAATACTGACTTCCCTCCCAACTTTCCAATTTCAGATATAGTTGAGGCGTGGACAAATTCTCTCTGTTTACCTGTGTGCCAGAGCAAGCCTTTGTAAATATGAGGTCTCACTCGACCAGGAAAGAATGAAGAACACCACGTTAATGTTCAGTGTCGGACTGGTGACTGGATTTGTTTTACTACACTCCACACTGAACTCACTTCCTGCCACAAAAACATTCAGTGTTTTACTTGGGGATGTTAACAAGAGACGGGGGGTCCAGCCTGATCTCACAGGTAGGTGTTTATCTACTCCAACTCCTGGTGAACACCACAAGATCATTCTGTTTAAATGGATATCTTCTTTACCACCTACAGATAATGAGGCATCAGCAATCCAAAATGGATCTGATTCCATCAGAGGAGCAGATCACGTTAGATGCTTTAGAGATAAATGCAGATTCAGATGGTTTAGACACTTTGAGAGGAAGTTTTTGATAAAAGGATGCTGAGATTGGAGGCAATAGACTAAAGAGGAAGGTGGCTGGTGTAAATGAGGAGGATACAGAGGATAAGATTAGATGGTGGCAAAAGATTCAATATGGAGACCCCTAAAGGGAGCAGCCAAAAAACACAATTTTGTGATATGATTCTGTGTAAACTAATCATTTAACTGAATGGACTTGAAAACAAGTTTTCTACCGATTCTATGAACTTCTCATATTCAGATCAGCTACCAAATACTGTAAATGTGTTCATCCTCTATTTAATTTCAGGAGGTGAAGTGACTCATCAACAGTTACACCAATCCTGCCTGCTCTGCAAACACAAGAGCTGTTTAAACTGTTAAATCCTCTTTAACTTTGTCTGAATACGTGTGTATGCATTTGTCAATAAAAAGTCAAAACTACATTTTTAAGCTTTTACAAAACCCCTTTTCCCTGTGTAATCTATTGCTGCGACTTCCTGGACATCTATTCTTTAACAGCAGTCTCAAACGCGTCTGCGTAAGTCACATCCTGGTTGAAATTTACCTCTAGAGTTTGCTCTGCTTATCAGTGTCATAAAAAACTGAAAGTCTCAATCATATGATGGATTTTATCGAGCTGCAGGGAGGAAGATGGAGGTTTGTGTGACGCTACCTTTGCTACTTGGAAAACCAGCATTCAGCAGGAAACTTTGAGGTGAAGAAGAGCAGTCACAAAACAAAGTGGAGGGGAAGAAAGACACTCAACAAACACCAAACTGGTTGAAGCGCAAACACAGGGAAAGCACCTGTGGAGTAAGGAACAGCAAAGAAAACAGTAGATGTGAAGTTTGGATTCTCAAAATAAGTTTTTAAGAGATCCACCACTACAAAAGTGAGACAACCAGTTTTCAATTCTTCCTGAGGAAATCTATGCAAGCGAAGGGTTAAGCCTCACATTTCAACTGCTGGGAGAAGTCAATGACACACACTAGGTACCTTAATCTTTATTTTAATGTATTTACTCATGCACCTTTCTACTTATAAATTGCATCTTTGCACAACCTCTCATTCTGCACACCCATGTCTTTATTTGTCTTGAGCTCAAATCTTGTTGCAATTTTATGAAATAGTCTGATTAATGTAAGCAGATTTAGATTTAGAGCTGAAATCTGTAGGGTGGTGACATGGAGCTTCTGAATCTCTGGACAAGGCTTACAAGCATAAAAAATCAATTATTTTTACGGTTTATGTCTATCTGTGTTTGTTTTTTATAGGCTGATTTTGATGAGTTTCTCCCAAGAATTGTGATTCTGTTGTCTTTGTGATGCCATCAGGGGCAACTGTCCACTCTACCTGGAATGTCCCCCACACGGTGCGGATCTTGTGTTGGATCGTCACAGCACCCAAGAACTTGGAGTCCCGAACGAGACACGTCAGGGAAACGTGGGCCAAGCACTGCTTCAAAACGCTTTACATGAGCTCAGCCAAGAGCGACTTCCCCACTGTGGGACTGAACGTGAGCGAGGGCCGAGACAATCTCTACTGGAAGACCATCCGGGCCCTCCAGCACATCCACCAGCACCACCTGGATGAAGTGGACTGGTTCCTGAAGGCAGACGATGACACCTACGTGATCGTGGAGAATCTAAATTATGTTTTGTCCAAACACGATCCAGAGAGACCGGTGTACTTTGGCAGGCGGTTTGCACCCTTCGTCAGCCAGGGCTACATGAGTGGTGGGGCGGGCTACGTCCTTAGCAAGGAGGCGCTGAGGAGGTTCATCGAAGGTTTTACTACGGGAAAATGCACTCACTTCTCCCCCATAGAAGACATGGCTTTGGGGAAATGCATGGAGACGATGAAAGTGGAAGCAGGAGACTCCAGAGATGTGATTGGGAGACAAACCTTTCATCCTTTCCCTCCGGAAAATTATGTTGTTCCACAACTACCGAGACCTCAACCTTGGTTTCTGAACTATGAGTATTACAAGCGAGTAGAGGTAAACCCCACTATTCCTCCACAACAGCTGCAGACGCAGTTACTGATCTACTAAGGAGCTGGATACAATGTAAAAAGTGAAACATTGAAATTGTAATTTGTTAAATTTAAAATTAGTAGTCTTGACTTTTGAGGTCAGTGAACCCTCATCTTACTCTTGCCTCACAGCAAGAAGGTTCAAGTCCTGGCTGGGGGATCTGAAACAGAATCATCAATGGGGGATCTATGTGTATCCATGGGTTTTCTCAGGGGACTCCAGCTTCCTCCCACTTTCCAAAAAGATGCTTCAAAGGTTAATTGGTTTCTCTAAATCAGAGATAGGCAGCTCCAGGTGAATGTGAGTGTATGTGATTGTGACCCTGTGGCCTGCCTTTGCCCACGAGTGGCTGGGATAGGCTCCGGCAGCCTTGTGACCCCAAAAGAGACAAAACTGGTTTAGAAAATGGGTGGATTGACAATCTGAAACTCAAAGTTCAGTGAAAGGAACAACGATTCATCCTTCATTAACGTACAAATCTGTATGTTTTTAGGATGTGCTGTCTAAGAGTCAACGCTAAATTTAGTGTCCACAATCACTTCTGGGACATAATGTTGTTCCGTGCAATGTAGATATATTCTAAATGCATCTGTGGAGAAACTTAGCAGCCCTGCTATGTTATAATCTTGTCATATATGGATGTATGGTTCGGGCTCACTCCACGTCACTTTTTGATTCCTTCTTCCTTCAGGTGCTCTTTGGTCTCAGTGGGTGCTTCCTTCTCTCTCTGCAGGGTCCAGGTTGCTGCTCAGACTTTGCGGTGTCCTTCCACTACATAACTGCGGTGCAGATGTATGTGCTGGAGTACCTCACGTACCACCTGCGGCCTTATGGGTACAAATACAGGTTTAACCCTGAGGATAAAGAAGGCAGTGGCTCGACGGTGAAGCCTTTAGCAGCTCTCAGATGAGACAGGACGCAGAGACAAGAGCTCTGCTGATGTTTTTACTCAATACAGGTGAGTGTAATAACACCTCCAACAAAATCTATTGTGTATGTCCATATTTAATTCACTATATAATGCAGGACTACACAGTGCCCTGGATTTAAACAACAATTCGGACACAGAAGCTACTGTTTTTCCATTAAGAGCTTACAACAAATCATTCAAACACAATGCATTGTGGTCTAAATTTGCCAGTTTATTGAGCAGCAATGCACACTGGTTTTTCACAGACACCTCTTGTAAAGTCCAGAGCACTGGATTTTGGAATTGTAGATTCAGACACCCCAGCAAAAGGCAAACGCACTATTTTGAGAAATAATCAGGGAGTGGTGGGTACATTTGGACACCTCTACTAATAAAACCAAGTTGAGGATCCCTCCATGTCTTTGGAGCAAACATTTGAGTGTATTTTTGGTCAAAAAGTATGAATTCGTCAAATCCACGTCACAAAAGACCTTTACTTCCTTCTATCTGTTTGTAGAAACATGCCCCATCAGATGGATGAGACGCTTTACTGCATTCCCTCCTGACCTTTTGGTTACAACACCAGCGTTGTGTCTACCACACTGAGTAGAAGGAACTGGACCCCACCGGACCTCCTGACTGCCGGCATGGACCTGCTGGACCAGGACCAGATGGACAATCCTGACACATCATACACATCCATGAAAGACTGAATCTATCTGTAAAAAATTAACTAGCATCCTTGTCATCTGTATAATAATAATTATATGTGGACTTGAGCGGACTCAGTGCTAAACTGACACACTCTGGTTCAGATTTTTGTCAGAAATTCTCTAATTTCTGCTTTTATAGACAAGAAAAAATGATTGTACATTAAAATAACTTCTTAAAAGTCTCAGTTTTCTGTACAGATATTTTGACCTGTTAAATAAAATAAACAGATTTCCCTTTAACATTCCCCTAGTTCAGGGGTGTCAAACTCATTTTGGTTCAAAGGCTCCATTCAATCCGTCTGATATCAAGTGGACCGGACCAGTAACATAATAGCAAAATAACATGCACTGCAAAAAGTCTGCTTTAAAAAACAAAAAAAAGAGTACAAAAATAAGGTAAATATTGCTTGAAATAAGAAAAATTACTCGTTAACAGAACAAGATAATTTGGCTTGTCAAGACATTTCAAAACAAGTAAAAATATCAAATCTTACAGGAACCACAAATATCCTAAAATTAGTAAGTTTTTATTAATATCAAGCTCATTTTGACTAATGTTCAAGTGTTCAAAATGATTATTTAACTAAGATTTTGCTTATGAGGTTATCTTTTTAACCTCTAGGGATCTTTTTCTTGAAACCGGCCATATATACTAAAAACAATAGTACTTTTATATTCTTCGAAAACAATAGTAAACTGTTGTTAACACTAGTCTTTTCTCGCTATGCATGATAATTTACTTGAAATTCTTGAATTAAGGCAAAACTTCTGCATTGATCTTGGCCATACAAATGCCAAGCTTGAATGAAGATAATGTTACTGTTACTATTGAGATTCTAGTTTCAAGAGTGTTTTTACTCATAATAGGTAATACAATCTTAGTAACAACCCTTAATATCATATTGAGATAATTAAGTACCAAAACTCTTAAAATAACAGAAATTATCTGGCATAAATCAACTAAGTGAGAAGAATTATGTTACCATTAAAATATGCTTATTTTAAGATATTTAATCTCACTTAGATTTCACTTTTTGCAGTGTGGTCAACTTGTTATTTGTAGTTTTATTCTTGTTTTGTCCAGTTTTCCTGGAACGTTTGGCACTCCGAATCAATCTTTTTTCTTTTTGACAACATTTTAGTATGTGGTGTCACACCTGATCATTGTTATTGCAACTTAACAGCGGTGAGGCTGGTGGGGAACCGAACTGCATCTTACCCAGATGTGGCACGCGTCTGTGAGGATATGTGGCTCATTTCCTGATCTCTTGTCAAGCAGGTTTCACTTTTCTCCAGTGGAGGAATCGTGCATTGCAGTGATTTAAAAAAAAAAAAAAACATAACTTGCCACAGGAATTGGCTAGAAACTAGATTTTTTTCTCAACACCCTTATATATTTTTTCTCTTTGCAACTGGGCCGTGTCAAATGTTTGACATCCCTGCCATATTTAGTCTGTAAATACAAAATGACCCCTATACCAGAACATTGGGAGAGCTACACAAAATAAAGATGAAACATGACAAATACACACAAGCATGAAAATAAAGTATTTATTCATAATACAACTTTAATCAAAGCTTCAATTATATAAAAATCTTTTCAAGTTCTACGTGAGGAATGATATATCTGTGGAAACTTTTGTTTATTTTGGGGTTTCCCGCCCACAAAACCAAGGGTTTAACCCCTTAATGCTTGAATTTATTTTCCAGCTGTGAAAAAAATAGTATATTTTTGTTTTTGCTTTCAAATAGATGCTAAATAAAGAATTTTTTTAAGTGAACGTGACGTATATTTGTATCAAACAGCCTGACCTGGTTGTGCCAGAATAGCTAGAATTGCTGTAGTTGAATTTTTTTTTTTTTAATCGAAAAAAGCAAATATTGTCTTACTATCTGGAAAATTACTATTTTTTCAGGGGGTCACCACAAATAATGTGTTTTTTTTATTGCTTTTCATCTACAAAAACACAATTTTTACTGTAAACAAAAGTTATTGTCCAAAAACTAAGACTCATTTCTGCAAAACTTTCTAAAAAAAAAAAGTCTTTTTTGAAGTGGTTTTAACATGTTTTCAGGAAACATGAACTAAAGCTGGTGTGAGCAGCGAGAGGAGTCCAGAGATGTTTCCTCTGTGCGGGATTGAAGCCGCACTCGCAGAGTCCATCACTTTCTGCTGCATCCGGACGTCCCATCGGCTTCATGTTCAGAGTTGAGAATATGGTGGGACTGCATGGGTGAAGATGGTGAGGGATGCAGAGAAGGAAGGAAGTAACAAAAAAGGTGGAGCAAACCGATGGGCCTCACAGTCATGACAGCTTGGAAGCAGTAGGTCAGAGTGAAGCTGCAGTGACACAGCCTTAAGGCACTGACATGCCCCCTTCCCCAGCTTCTACGTCCTTTCTGTCCACAAGTGCCGCCAATGGAGCCTTGGAGCGTAGCTCACTTTTCGACCCCTCCATGGTGTGTTACGTGAAGACACACGCCTCCCTGCAGACTTCTTCCGTCTCAAAGTTGTTCTGGTTGCCGTGGCAGCCTCCGTACCAGAACTGAGCACAGGAGTTGGCCTGAGGGTCAAAGTACCACCTGACATGATAGAGCCGACAAGGACCCGGATCCAGAGGCTGGGAGCAGCCCCCACCTGAGGAAAGGAAGGATGCGTGAGTGGTTTGACTGCAGCTGCACATCCATCCTCTGCTTTCAGAGTAAGTCCATCTGAAGCTCACCTCAAGCTGGGTCAAATCTTTCTTCACTCTTGCATTGAAAAAGTTTGAAGCAGGTAGCTAAGTGCAAGCTTTTTATGGGAAATCAAATGTGAACGTTTGTAAGACTGTTGCTTTGAGACCCTGCTTCTGTTCCAGATTAATTGAGGTCCATGACACTAAAACCGAGGCCACCTGAGGAGGTCTGGCCTCAGGTGGGTGTGAAGATTTCTGAGACACTCTGGTTTCTTTTAACCTTCTATAACAGAGAAAATAAAGTTTTCGAGAAATTCACTACTGATGGTTATGAAACACTTCTGTCTGTGAGTTACCCACACAATGAGGAGGAGGATGCAGGGGGTGTGAAGACATCAAACTCTCCAGAAAAAAAACACTTACTGTCAAATCAATCAATTACCAAATGTTAACTTATATGAGGATGATACTATCATCTACATGACTGCTGTGAATGAGTTCCAGAGGGCTTTCCAACAGTTTCAGTTTTCTCTACAAGAGCTCAAGATGCTCCTTAAAGCAAATAAGACCAAATATATGACATTTCTCCAGAGCTTGTTCTCATAATACACTCCTGATCAAAAACTTAAAGGGTCCATTCCATGAAAAATCGACTTTTTCAGTTTTTGAATGTATTATAATGTTCATTCCTCACTATAAACAACCTCAAAGCGGTATTTTGAGAGATGTTGGGTTCTTTTTATATTTTTGCTTTTGTTCGTGCCAAAAAATAGACATAATTTGTAGTTGTTATTTTAAAAAAAGGTCATGAATGCAAATGCAAATTTCTTAAAGGCTAAAGTAAGACTATGAGGCTCTTTCTAGGTTGTGATCAGTAGAAAACGAGCCCAAATGGCTCTTTTACTGTTAAAGGTTGCTAACCCCTGATGTAGTGGCAAACGCTGAGTCAGAGGATTCAAGGGGGTGTCTGCCAAGACATGCGACAAAACAAACTTTTGAGGTGATCAACAAAAATGGTGGCACAACTCATTACTGACTGAAGTGTTTTTGAGTAACAACGGGGAACATTTACTCCATTCCCTGACAAGAAAAGTGAATATAGATGAAATTGGACTAAATAAAATCCTTCTGGGAGGTGCCGTGGTGATGCTAAGGCATGATGAAGCGCTTCAAACAGAACACATTTCCTCTGCATTGAACACTATCACAGAAACCCTAAGTTGTGAGCTTCTTCAAGCCAAATATGAGAACTTCAGCTCATGTCTGATGTGCTCCCATCTGTCACTGCAGGATCTCTGTTATGTCCTGGGATTTCTATATGAGGTCAACGAAACACACGACGGTCAGACATGTTGACTTTCCACCCCTTTACCTGACACAGGTGACACAGTCAGCGCTGCAGGAGTCTGGGGGATGAGGGTGGTGCTCCCCGGCAGCTCTTCAGGTGTGGTCTGCGGGCTCAAAGTGGAGGTCAGTTCTGAGCCCTCATCATCAGGCGGGGTAAACGTGACGTCCAGCAGGTCATTCCAGGGATCCTCCGTGGACTCGGTGACCAGCTCTGCTGGGGGCACTGTGGGGGTCTGCAGCTGAACAAGAGAGAGGAGCTGCAGACACAAGTTCTCCAAGAAACACGCTCACATCAGAGATGCAGGATGAGGTCAATAGTATCCCAATTTAAATATGGTTTATTTCAAACATGTAAAGCATTACAAAAAAAGGACTTAAAAAAACAAACAAAAAATCTGTTATCTAAAGTCACAAATTGAATTCAATAAATACATGTTTGAAAAGGGGATAGCAAATACTTATTTAAGCCTATCCCTTTAATGTTTTTTCAGTAACTCAAATAATTCACAGTATATAAATCTAAGCAAAACAATACAATATTCCAGTAAATTTCAGTTATTCCTATTTCCACTTGCAAGTCATATACATTGTTTTCTATAATTACCATTTCACAATAAAAAAAATGTTTAAATCTTAATTTTTATTCTTCCTTATATTTTGACAACAGCTTCTCTTTCATTTTGATTTTAAATAGTTTGATCTCCAAGTATCAGTGAAGGGATCTGGTGGAAACATAATTTCAGGGATCAGTTATGATTAATTTCCAAATGTTGTGAGTTGATGTTTTGTGATGGTGGAGTTATTGACTAATAAATTACCTTCATCACCAAGCTTGAAACTTTATGAATTTTGTTCAGACGGTCACATTTAGATTGAAAGTACAGAACCTTACAAGTTTTATAAAAAAAAAAGTGAGTAAGAATCAGACTAATTCCTGCACTGTGCGAACAGAACACTTGTGTTTGTTTGTTTTCAAACATTAAAGAACAAGAATAAAGTTCTTTCTGATCAGGATACTTCCTTTAACAGCAAAAGAGACATTTGTTCTTAAACATGTGGCTGTGAGAACAAGAACAAAGTTCTTTCTGGTTAACACATTTTCTTCTCCACCAGTAGCTCAGAGCAGAACCTCTTTGCAGTCCTCACAGGAGAACACAAATATCTGTCAGATCCAGGAAACATTGAAATCTTTGAAAAGAACCCCCACACAGTCAAATGGTGGAACAGTTACAATTCTGTCACACTAAAAACTTCAGAGTTAAAAATAACTCAAGTTGGATTGTTTTTCCTGGGTTGTTTTAACTCAATAAAAAGTTTAAAAATCAGTGGAAACACATATATAGGGTCAAAACCAAACCACAATGACCTAAAAAAATAATAGTGCTCCAAAAAGTAACCCAAAATAAATCCCAACATGAATAAGCTAAAAATTGAGTTGAAGAATTAGCTTTTAAATAGTGACGTAATTGTTGCCAGACAGAACAAACGTTCATCTGATGTGTTGAGAAAGTGGAAGTGCCATCTACCTTTTTAGAGAAGTGAGAGCAGACATACCTGTCCGTGTTCCTCTTCCTCCTCCTCTTCCACTTCCTCCTCTTCCTCAGAGTCTGTGCGAGATGAAGATCCCGGACGGGTTGACTCTGATGGAGAAACACTGTTTGGAGGAGAGGTTGTTCTGATGAGGTGGCCCTCATCACAAATGTGCTTCAAGACGTCACTCTCCAGAGCTGTTGGCAGGACAGAAAAAGAGGTCACTTGACCACACACGCCAGCTATGTGAAGTCAGGGGCTGTGCGAAGAAGAATCCTGATAAAACAGCTTGAATCTGCAACCATTTGTTTTTTGTTTGTTCATAGAAGAAGTTGATTGACTGTATATGAGAACTGGACTTAGAGACCCTTCTCCCCTGGCATTCCAAATAGGAAGTACCCACTGGTTCCAACAAGAAGTCAAAAAATCTCATTGACTTCACTCCTGATTGGCCAGAAAAGGTTACCATATTGGCTCAGACCAATCACTGCTTACTGATGGCCTTTGGATCCAACATGTTGTGAAAAAAGTTACAACTGAATGGACTTCATTTTGTTGGAGCTGCAAGTGAGCCATTGTCCACACTAACTCAGTCCAGTTCTCTTAGACAGTCAATGATCTGACCACAGAGTTGGGGGTGGGATCATGATGGCGGACTTTTTTTACGGTTACAGCAGATTTTATGGGATGGAGGAGAGAATTTGGGTGATAAATGCCCAGCCCAACCTTTTTCAGTCTGAACTGTAGACATGCTTTTGTTCTGGTTAAGGCCACAACCCTATGAAACATCAAGGTCTAATCAGAGGTCAGAGGTCAATCCCTATCAAGAGAGGTCAATATGTGACCACAAAAATGAAAGAACTGGGAGCAATTTTGGATACTTTATAAAGAACATATATAACCAGAATTAGTTCTGCTTCTTGATTGGCTGTAGACTTTGTCACTCGATCTCCTATGTGCAATGTCTGATGTACAAAATCATGTGGAGACCTTTTTTTATGAAGGATTCCACTTTCAGAGTTTAAACAAGAAAGAAAAGTCTCAGGTAACGCTTTATATTAAGGT
>NC_050524.1:29324869-29333435 GCF_002922805.2 Oryzias melastigma | reverse complement strand
CTTAATATAAAGCGTTACCAAGTCTCAAAATGTTTGTCTGAGAAATGTGGATATAGTGTGTAGTGAGAGGTTTTACAACCTCAAACTGATGAAATAAATGTGATCTCTAGAAACTCTAGCAACAAACGCAATGACGCAGTTTAAAACCTCCTTTAAAAACTTCTGTGTCTTTTCTTGATACACATGTCAGCACAGATGGTATTTGTATCAGCGAATGCGGAGGTTACTACGTCTGAGAAAGCTGAGAAAACTGAATACATCCCACTCTGAAGAGCAGAGCATCATGTCAACCTGGCCTGAGGACTCCACACTTTAAACAAGTGCGCGCTACATCAAGGCTGCCACCCCCGTGAACCATCTGCCAGGCTAGGAATGACCGCAAAGACTGAAGCTGAAGTGTGGTTTTGTTCCTGCCACTCTGTGACTCTGCAAAGCTGACGTGGGCTTTTCTCCTGAACGTCAGACTTCACAGAAACCAGAAGAGGTTCTAACTGCTCGTGTCAACATCAAAACACAAAATCCTATTTGTCAGATTAGTAAAAGTTCATTGAATTATTCTTAGGCTTACTGTGCAGCGATCTGAAGTCTTCCACGAGGTAGAAGTGGTCTTCATCTGGATCAGAAGCTATTGTCTTCATCTCTGCCAGAAAGTCCTCAAATAGAGCATTTCTTTTGCTCATCACCCCAACAGCTATCATCTTAATCCCGTCTGCATGGGCCGCCACCACTGCTTCCTTTAGCGGCGTGCTGTCATTCGGATCGGTCTGTCCGTCTGTTAACACCAGGGCCATCTTCCTCACGCCAGGACGGGAAGCCTGGAACAGCTGGGTGGCCTGATGGATGGCTGTGCCCGTGAACGTGCCCTCGCCAAGGTATGGCATTCCCCTGACGGCGTCCCTGATGGCGTGCTGGCTGAACTGCTGCTGCAGGTTGACCACCACCACGCCCACGTGGCTGTAGAGCACAACACCCACCCGGCCGGCCTCCCAGCTCACCGTCATCTGGTCAATGAGGGCGCTCACGAAGTCCTTGACCACCTCGAAGTTCTCTGGTCCCACGCTCTCAGAGCTGTCAAGCACGAACACCAGCTCCAGAGGACTTCCCCTGCACCTCACTCCACAGCCTGAGCAGCAAACACAGATTATTCATTTCTCCTTCATGATCAATTTACAGAAGGTTGATAGTTCTGTAAATTAAAAGAGACGCCATTTATGCGTCACTACCAAATCCGAGTTGATCAAAGTTTGTCACGGTTTAACTGGCAATGCATGTTCAGTGGCCATGGCTTTTGCACGTAGAGCCTGAAAATGGTTGTAGAAACTTGAATAGGTATGCATAAACCCGAGAGTTTTGAACATAAATGCCCAAAATATCTTTTTAATAAGTGTGCATAAATGCACTTTTGCATAGACTTTTCATCAGAATTGGTCACTTTGCCAAGGGTTGTCTGAATGTAGCTTAAGAAGACCCGCTATAACCAGAAAACTTCTACTTAGGTTTTCCTCACAAGAACTTTGGAATTGTGTAATTTACCACATATTTCCTGGATGATGTTGATGACTTCTTCTTTCTGCGCAGGAAAAAAAATATAAGGTAAGAGAAGTTTTGTCTTCAGCTGTCATTTGTGTGGAGGAAGTTCTCACCGTGAGTCCTGGCCCCCCCTTTTCACCAGGCGTCCCCTGGAAGATGGAAATTGATTAAAAAACAAAAATCCTGACCTCAACACACTGACAGTAAAGCTTGATGAGAACAACACATCCTTGTCATATATGGACGTATGGTTCGGGTCCCCTCCGTGGCGCCTTTTGACGTTTTGGGTGTCGCCAATCATCCTTTTTTGACGTGCTGCCTGTTACTATTAAATTAGGGGTCCCCAACCTCCAGGTCCTCACCTGGTCTGAGGGCCGGTTGGTACTGGTGGGCCATAGATGCTGATGAGGGGTCCCCCAACCCATGGAGGTGTGGACCAGTACCGGAACGCGGACCTGACTGGACCGAACCCGAACCTTAACCCTAACCTGGTACCGGTTCCACATCCGGTACAGCGTCTCGAGGATTGGGGACCTGTGATTTAATGGGAACAGCGCATGTAAAAAAAAAACGATGAGTTGGGGACACCCAAAACATCAAGCTATACGTCCATATATGACAAGTTGGGAGTAAGAATGTGTTGAAAAATCTGTCTGGACACTAATTTGATGTCTTGTTGAGTAAAACTGCGGTAGCCTGTAAGGTAAAAAAAAAAAAAAAACTGTAAAAACTGTCACCGAGGGTCCAGGTGTGCCAGATACTCCTGCGTCGCCCCGCTCTCCCTTCTTCCCTCTGTCTCCGGGCTTTCCCTGATCTCCCTGTACAAAGGTGAAATCTTCCTCAAGTAATCAAATGTCTTGATGACTTGTGCATTCGGGTTCACATTCAGTACCTTCTCCCCAGGAAGACCATCACCTGGAAGCCCCCGAGGTCCTATTGGCCCCTGAAAGCCCGGCTCTCCCTAAATGGAGGAACAGTGAGAGTATGAAGGCTCCACCACTGGCATGACTGATGTCTATCATGAGTTAGAAAACATTCACATCTTCAGAACACTAGTATTTTTTTTTTTCTGAGCTACCTTTGGTCCTGGGACTCCCTTTCCTGGTGGCCCATGTGGTCCTGAGGGGCCTGGCTGTCCTGGAGAGCCCTGTAAATCCACACACATCATGACTCTGAGTGTGGGGAATGATGATTTACAAAGAGTTCAAAAGACACTGCTACATACAAGAGCGCTCACCTTTGGTCCATAAAGTCCAATTCCAGGAGGACCCAAGAGTCCAGGGACACCCGGTGAGCCTCTGTCCCCCTGACACACAGACAGTGGGCTTTAACAGGAACCTGAAACCTCTATGTTTCAAATGATGCTGGAGCTCACCTTTGGTCCAGGCAGTCCTCTCCCTTCAGGTCCCGTTTCTCCCTGAAGTCCAGGCAGACCTGGCTGACCCTAAAGAGAACCCGACACAAATCAGCCCAGTACTGAAAAACAGATCCATCTTCAATGAGTCGTCCTCCCACCTGTGGCCCTGGTATGCCCTCTCCCTTAGGCCCTAATGGACCCACAGATCCAGTACTTCCTTTGGTTCCCTGGAGAGAGGAGGAGGGGCCAAGACAAATTTTAGAGTTGCAGGTTTTGTCTGAAATTGTGCACTGACCTGGACCGTAAGCTAAAACAGTTTGTCATTTTGTCTGTGTAAGCATGGGTTACCTTGGGTCCCATGATTCCTACACCAGGCTCTCCCACAGGTCCTGGAGGTCCCACAGAGCCGGGGTCTCCCTGTGTGTGTCGTTAAAACAGTTAAACCATCAATAAAAAACAAAGATTTCATTGGAATTTAGTAAACATAAGAAGAAGCATAGAGTGAGGACTTCATGTAAACCAGTGGTTCTCTACTCTGTGTTTTCTACAGAACCTGAACATGCAGCTCAAAATGTCTTCACCTTTGCTCCTGGGAAGCCACGCCCAGCAGGTCCAGGTAGGCCGCTGGTTCCTGTGCTGCCCGGTTCTCCCTGTCACACACAAAAAAAGAGAAACACATCTGTATGAAAACAAGCTCCAAAACCAAGGTTGATGAAGAGCAGAAGACACGCACTTCCTGACACTATGAGGATGCTCAGTTTTTTTTCCATGTTTCTGCATCAAAACTGTTTCATTCTCAAAGAAAACCCACCTTATGTAGGAACATCTCTTTATTTATTTTTTTTTTAATTAATAGCTCTTGCCTTGTGTATTTGAGAGGACTTTGATGTTAGTTCCCATTTCACAAACCTTTGCCCCAGGAGGTCCAACTGGGCCTGGAGACCCTGGTAGGCCCCTCGGTCCCCGGTCCCCCCTGTCACCCTGTAGAAACACAACATGGCAATGATCTTATGTTTAAATCTTTCAATCTTTTTCGGCCATAGCAATTGATGTTTACCTTTTCTCCAGGTATGCCTGTGCCTGCCTCTCCCTCCAGGCCTCGCTGCCCCGGTGAGCCCACCTCCCCCTGTGTCAGACACACATCACAGCATCAGCAGACTTAGAAAGACCACAGCTCTGAAACACAGGGAGTTGGTGAGACTGTATGTTGCACGTGAGTCAAAGACAGTTGAAGAACAAACACGACTAGCGTAACTAAAAAGAAGATTCTGAACGTGTTAAACTTGAATGATAACAGACAATCTTCATAAAGAAGAAGTCCCTATCAATACATGCAATTTACATTAAAAAGTGACATTTTGCCCCTTTACCATCCTAACATAATACCACAAAGGTGAAACTTTTGGTCAGAGATTTCATCATAAAAGTATCTGAGCTCCATGTATTGATTTTGATTTTGTGGCGTCATGCTGCTGGGACCTGACCCACCTTGGCCCCCACAGCTCCATCTTCTCCTGGAATGCCAGGTATCCCAGCAGCTCCGTCAGGTCCGGGCTCACCCTGGAACAGAACTCATATGTCAGCCTATAGAGCCCAGCTACCATCTTCTTTGACGGATGCATCTGATTACCTTTGATCCCGGTTCACCCACACCCCTCTCCCCTGGAGCTCCGGGGTCTCCGGGAAAACCCTGATCACCCTGGAAAAAAATGTAAGCGATGTAGGTCAGGTGGAGTAACAAAGACTGAAAATGTGAGTTTCTAGCCAACAGAGACATGACCATTTGACCAAGAAAAAGAGGTGTCAGAGAAAACAGCTGTTATGCATCATTCATTTTAAGTGTATTTTCTTTTATCTTCTTTGCCCTTTAGGGATTTCTGCCTACATCTGCCTCCATCTGGTTCTATCATTTGCATCCTCTTCACTCATACCAACCAACCTTATGTCCTCCTTGTCAACATCCATGAAGTCTCCTTCCTGGTAGCTCCAACCTCAGCATCCCTCTATCAATGTACAGTTCTTCCTCTCTGTCCAAACCATCTCAATCTGCTTCCCTGCATTTATCTTCAACACATCTACCATGAGCTGTTCCTCTGATGTATGTCCATGAGGTGCAGCGGGGAGCTTGGATTAATCGGTATTGCAGCTCCTCATTGTTATGTGACAGGTGTTTGTGTGCATGTGAACACATAGACGTAGTGCAGACCTCCTGTCTGTACCTAGTCAAGTATGAATTACTATATCTATGTGCTGATTTGTATCTCTCATGGACAGATCTGCTCCATGTTTACTGACCTTGCTTCCAGCTGTGCCCAGTCCTGAAGGGCCTCTGGGACCTGAGGGGCCAATAGGTCCCTGCTCCCCCTGAAAGCAGAATTTAAAGGGTGGTTTACGCAAACCTAGCCAAACCAGCAAAAGCAGGATCATGATATTCCAACTACCTTCTCTCCTTGGAGGCCGGGGCCCGGGAAGCCCAGCATTCCTGGCAGTCCTGGGACTCCTGTGTTTCCCTGTTAGTCGGGTATGTGAGAGGTCAGGCCAACTTCCAAACAACTATTCTGGTCGTGTTTGACGCTCTGACATCAGCTTATGTACCTTATCACCTTTGGTGCCGAGTCCTGGAGCTCCACGGCTGCCTTTGAGGCCTTCGTAGCCCCGCTCTCCCTATAAAAGGCAGGAAAACTTTTTAAGAGGAGAGGCACAACTTCATCTGAGTATCACACTGTCACGTTTTCTGCTTCTAATATATCTACACATTCTCACTCCCTACTTGTCATATATGGACATATGGCTTGGGACCCTCCACGTGACTTTTTAATGTTTTGGGTGTCCCCAACCCATCGTTTTTTGACATGCTGGCTGTTCCCATTAAATCACAGGTCCCCGACCCTTGGGAGGCAGAACTGGTACCGATTCGGTTCAGTCCAGTTCAATCTGGTCTGGATACCTAACCCAAACCCGGTACCAGTTCAGCCTCCCAAGCATTGGGAGAACTGATTAACATCTGTAGCCTGGTACCAAGCGACCATCGGACCGGTACCGGTTTGCAGCCTGGAGATTTGGGACCCATGATTTAATGGGAACAGCCAGTACGTTGGGGACACCCAAAGTGTCAAAAAGTGTCGTGGACCAAACCATATCTCCATATATGACAAGTTGGGAGTGAGAATGTGTTGGATGTGTATACACAAACCCTCCTCTAAACATTCTAAAATTTGACACAAACCAGAAAATACTAAACAACATCTCTAATGAGGAGTTTTTCCTTTTAAAAATCAAGAAAGAATCTTTCGGTTGGTGAGAATTACAGTAAAAATTATAAGAGAAATTGGTCTCTATTTTACTAAACTTCTTTTTCTGGAATTATTCTGCATCCATTTTTCTTAATCAACATAACAAGTAGTGAAAGGAAACCTCAGCCAAATGCTGTATTTTATAAATCTAAATGTATTCCCTCTGACCATCGCTTTTATATGAAGTCTGTGACAGATCCTCAGACAGAAAAACTCCAAAATACGATTAGTTTCTTTAAGTAAATCTGACCAGGTTAGTTCCACAGACTAAATTACCACAGTAACAAACCCACACAAGAAAACCATTCAGCTGCTCAACTTCAAGACAATATCACTTATAGGAGAACCTTTATGACAGGATGAATTAAGACCATTTCAGACCATTTTTAAGGTCCTTTGGTGCCCCCCTGTGGTCTTTGTGTCTTTATGCTAAGAACTATTTGAAACTATTTAGCAGTGAAATGTTATCTCTTAAAATAGTCTTTGGTGTCTGCAAAAAGTCTAAAAAGACTAATTTTTCTTGCCAAACTTATCGGTTAAGATTTTTCACCTTAAGCAAAACAAATCCCTAGTCTAAGAATTCTCAACAAGTGAGGTCTTCTGATGTTTTTCCTCAGTGTTTCTGCCTCCATGCTTCTCCATCATCATCAGTGACTCACCTTTGGTCCTTGCAGACCTTCACCAGGCAGGCCTGGAGAGCCTTGAATCCCAGGAGGTCCTGGAGGTCCCTGAACACACAAAGGATACCACTGAAGGACCCCTGCTTTGCACACAACTGTGAAATCATCATTTCTGCTCCTCTCATCACCTCCGTTCTGTAATTTCTGTTAAAAAACCTTGTGTGTTCAGCAGTGAGGCTTGAAAATAAAGGAAAATGTCTCCTGAGTTTAGCTTCTGACTTTTTCTAAATAAACTATGATTCGACCGAACTGATCTGCAACCCCTCCCTCACTCACTGATAAGCCCGGTTCTCCTCCACCTGGGACTCCATGTGGTCCCGGTCTTCCCTGGTTCCCTTTGTTGCCCTAAGCAAAAACAGAAAGAAACTGAAGATGGGCTGCATTGAGCAGCAAAAACACACAGCAGACCTCAACCCATACCTTTGGACCGGGGAAGCCTAAACCGTTATCTCCAGGAGGTCCTGAGGAGCCTCTTGGTCCACGCTCGCCCTTTAAAAGGAGAAAAAAAATCCAACTCATAAGATCTTTCAGACCATCGACATGTTTGGATGGTCAAACCTTCATACTTTAGGGCCTGAAGCTCCTTCTAGACCCGGGTCTCCTGGGTCCCCTCTGCCTCCCTGAAAGAGAAGCAGAACTAATGCTTGTGCTGAAGCTCATGCAGGACACACTTTCAGTCATATAGGTCAAGTCTGAATCAAAAAGATGATCAAAAGATTTTCTTCCTTAGAATAGCTGTGTCCCTGAGGAGCATGATGGCTATAAGATCTGAATGTGCTGAAATTACTCAAATTCTGTGCAAGAATATGAGATGTGCCCGTAAAGAAGAAATCTACACTGATACGTTGGGTTAATGCTGCAGTGAAGAACCAACCATGATCAGAACAAGAGGCTGCACAAAAAGTGACAGACTTTCATGGGAACTGGAAGCAGATAGGGCAGATATGAAACTAGAATCTTTGATACAGGGGAGACGGATAGCACTTAGCTAGAGAGCGGGAACGGAAAATATGTTCCCGCCTCCTAATCCGGAGGGAGCCTGGTGCTGAAAAAGCTCGAGCAAACACGGGATTCTCTGCTTCAGAGGCGGATCAGTTCTAATCCACAGCTCACATTCCTGCAGTGCACGGCAGGAGATGGACATTTCAGCATGGGGAGGGGTCACTTTGACCACACGTACACCCCCTGTCTCTCCCTCACGGGTGAGGAATAAGGCGCACCCTCAATGATCTGCAGTCACAATGGAAGTGACATTCAAGAAAAACTACTCTTGATGCGCTGCTATGTACTACTTTGACAGACGTCGTATGGTGAATGTGTGCTCATGAACTTCACCTGTAAGACTTTCAATCACACATTTCTGATTCTAAATGATGGGTAAACATGTGCAGCAGAGATTGAACATAAAGGTGTTACTCTGGTACACCTCTGTTCCCCTCTGAGGTTTGTGCTGACTGGATGATGGTTGTGTGTGTATCTCGTATTTCTCTTTGTGTTCTGTGTTAGTTACATGTTTTTTGTGCATTTGTTGAATATTTAAAGACCCACTCTGATAAAAATAGTGTTTTTGTGGATTTTTTGACTATGCAGGACATATATTAAGAAAATTAAGCCCAGAATTGCATTTCTAGAGTATTTCTGTATTCAAATCCCTGTGAATCAGGGGCAGACAAAATATTATTTTTGTTACATATAGTATGGTGGGC
>NC_050524.1:29303049-29324739 GCF_002922805.2 Oryzias melastigma | reverse complement strand
TCCAACTTTCCCACCCACAACTCAGAGGCAAATTTCTAATGAAGCACTGCTGCTCTGCAAAAGTCATGTCCTAGAAAGTGATGGGTTTTTGATTTTTTTCTAAAAATTGTATAATCATAAATAAAAGACCACTTTAAAAATAAATCAAAAGATGATTAGCATGGGACTTTAATGCATTGAATTTTTCTTGACTTTGCCCAGCATTTCATCTGTATTCTACACGTTTTTCAGGATTGTCACGTCTTTTTGTACATATTTACTTCTCTGGATGCTGCGTATCTATGGTTACCTGTTTTTAGGTATTTTGATGCTTTTACTGCACTTTTGCCATCCGTTTGTTTCGTGTTTGTCTTGTGCTAGTTTTGCATTGTATGGAGTTATATCAGCAGCATTAAGAACTTTTCAAATGACAAACTTCAGATAGATTCAGAACCTTTATCACATAAGGAACCCCCTCTTCATACTTATCAAGTTATGGTAAAAAGGAAACTGTTTAGCCTCTCCTGGTGTTTGTGAACAATCTTTCTTTTCTGTACGAGCAGCATCTTAATCCACCATGGACGAAAAAATAAGAGAAGTTTAACTTCAAAATGTTTTTTTTGGGCAACCTGCAAAGCTCACCTGTTCTCCTTTGGGTCCTGTGGGGCCAGGAGATCCACGGTCTCCCTTAAAAAGAGAAAACAGAGAATCTCATCCCGGTATACAGAACCATGAACCGTTCACAGCCGGTCAGGCAGCATACCTGCTCTCCTTTGGTTCCAGCAGCTCCGCACTCTCCCTTTGACCCCTGTAGGACACAGGCAGGAGAGCCGAGTCACACACCCTTCTAAAACCAGGAAGGCCCGTCTGTACACGGGTGAAACTAGGTGCCCAGACACAGCCTCCTAGGGTATTCATCATTATATTTCAGGGACTTCTTTTAGAAAATAGAATCCAGCACCTACCCTTTCCCCTTTCCCTCCAGGTCGACCCTGAGTAAAGACACAGCAGCATTTTATGTAAGTGCTCGGTCACAGCCTGACGTGCTCAAAACTTCAGCACCACCAGCTCTCCGCAGTCATGTTTACGAGCATTTTCAAACCCAGAGCATCACTCACTTTAACTCCACAGACAAGTTTGACTTCCTGTGAGCGTTCGGGTTAAAAGGCCATATTTGCAAAGACTGCTCATAAACAACGAGATTTATTTGATCGTAAACTTCAGGACTTTGATGTGATCACTTTTCAGGAAGAACGGAGAAACTTGAAACATGAACAGCTTCAGCTCAAAGTCTGAATGAAAGATTTGATGGAAAATCAAGTTACTCCATCTTGAGTTAAAACGGTTCACAGAAAGAACATCGAAGATGATTACCTCCAGACCCGTCATTCCAGGGCGCCCATGAACCCCAGGCTCCCCCTGAAGGGAAAAACAAAAACTCATCAAACATCTATAACGCGGATCCAGAATCATCAATCTCAGAAAAACTTACATTGGATCCTTTTGGACCTGGAGCTCCACGCGGGCCTGGCTCCCCTGGTTCCCCCTGGATTTAAAGAAAACTATCAGTGGAGAAGACTTAGACAACACAAAGGGAAGGGTCTCCATCATTTCACCACAGAGCCACACTGATGAAAGTTCTGATGTTTTTTAGTCAGACTTTGGTGTCTGCAGAACATCAAACCTGCTAGTTCACCCCTCCCAGAACTTCAGAACATATAGACAGATATGGGGCCAACAACAATTCTCACATGGAAAACAAAAGTAAAGACCCTGGAGAACCCTCTGCAGAGGCTGAGAGAGAGTCAAAAACAATGTCATCCTATCCCGGACAAGCCCCCAATTCTACCTGAGGTGTTCCCTCACTACCTACAGAGGAAAGTCTCATCACACAACAATTTTCGTCACATATTGACACATGGTTAAGGACCACTCCTCGTTAAAAATAAACATTTTGGGTGCCCCCAACTCCCCGTTACTCAATATGCTGGCTTCTCCAATTGAAAAAAAGGCTCCCTTCATCAGCAAACCAGTACCGGTCTAGTACCAGGACAGATAGCATGGTAGACCAGCCATAACACGGTACTGGATGCGGGCGGTACTGGACGAGAGGAGTACTGGAAGTAATGGAAGCGGACTGGAGCCGCGAACCAGTACGGCGAACCGGTACTAAAACAATGCGGTCCTGGATAGTAGTAGAACAACTGCTAGACATGGTACCGGTTTGCAGACAGGGTTAGGGTTAGAGTACGAGGTCAGGGTTAGGGTACCGGTACTGGCCGCATCCGGTACCACGTCCAACAAAATTCCCGGACCTCTGATTTAATTGGAACAGCCGGGACATAAAAAACCATGAGTTGGGGACACCCAAAACATCAAAACAAGGTTGCAGAGGGGTCCTTAACCATGGGTCAATATTTGATGACTTGGGGATGAGAATGTGTTGCATCACATGCTCTGATCAAAGAAAGCAGCTGCATATGGAGAGCAGGTCCACACAGACTCTGGACACTGAACTGTTTTTGATCTCCAGTATTTCATCTTTTCAACATTCTCTCTTTGTAAAACATCAAGACAAGAGTGACCTGTCTGTAACCCGGGTCCAACACAAACCTGGACCTCACTGGATCAGGTCGTCAGATCATCACAGGCAGCATGTTTGCTTTGCTCTAATCCTCCGCCATTGGTCTTTGATTCTTTCCAACAGCCTTTCTGCTGTTCAAACATCCCTCTCTCCACCTGCTACACTTGCATTGTGGGAACAGCTCCTGCATTCCTCGTTTTCCTACTCTGGACACTAGGAAGGTACGCCTGATTGTAGAGGCCGCGAGCCCCAGGGCAGAGTCTGAAATAATGTCTGGCTGTCTAGAAAAACAGAGTTTGGTGAAGCTGTTTGGACCAATGAAGTGAGTGTCAGGCAGCGGAAATGGCAGGAGGACTTTATCTTTCTCAGTTTTCCGAGAATGTATGAGATTTCAAACTCAAGTAACCACATTGTTGAAGGTTAGAAAGCTTCTCCAAACAATCAAGAATCCGACAGTCTCTATGCGGGCCTGAAGACGACATTTGTTCTCTGAAGGTCAGAGTAGGTTTGGTCCCATGTAATAGCATTCCAGTGCCTGCTAAAGAACATGCTTACCTGTTCTCCGGGGCGTCCTTGTTCTCCTTTTTCACATCCGCAGGATTGGGGCTGTTGGCACTGAAACATACAGATGACAGGAAAAGAGGTCAAAACAAACACTAACCCTGAGATGACAACACTCAGCTGAACCATGGGTGGCGCTCGTTTGCAATGGTCATGCGGGTTCCTCACCCTGGTCTTCACAAACGTGCTCTGAAAGAAGAAGAGGACAGGCACTCAGACTGAGCAGGAGCAATCTTCATCTCACATAACTACATCATCAGACCCTCACCAGTTCCTCAAAGAGTCTGTCCTCCAGCTGGCTGTCGCTGAGGCTGAACATGTGCTGCTGAGGGGGCGAGCTAGCCATTGACCTCAGCTTCATGCCCACGGCGCCCTGTTCCGGCGCTCCAGACAGCCGGATAGTATACATCCTGATCCCATGCTGCTTGGCGGTGGTGGCGGCCGTCACAGAGCTAGGGCTGCGAGGGTGGTCCTCTCCATCCGTCATCAGCAGCGCCACCCTCAGGCTGCTGGAGGAGGTCTCCTCCTTGAACATCTTGGTGGCGTTGGTGATGGCGTAGGCGGAGTAGGTCCCATGGCCGATGAGAGCCATGGAGGACACCCGGCTCTGGAAAACGTCCAGGTCTTGCCAGTCCCTGAAGTTGTGCTCCACGGACACGCTGCTGCTATACTGAAGCACGGCCAGGCGGAGGCGCACTCGCCAGCCAGGAGAGTGGAGGCGCACGAGTCTGGCACTGAAGCGTACGACAAACTGCTTCTGCTGTTCAAACAGCGTCAGCGCCGCCTTCTCCGAGCTGTCCACCAGGAACATGATCTCCAGCGGGCAGATGAGGGCTGAGATAAGCAGTGTAAAACCAGAACTCATCAAGCTGTTTTGAGTTCAAAGAGTCAAACTTAATTTAATAGAATCATAAACATCAAAGGACAAACATGAACTCAGAATTCCAGAGTTTGAATTGTATTTTCACCTTCTCGGGAGCTACAGGTAGAAACTAGTTTTGGCTATAATCTGGTGTTAAGCATCTTTAATGTTTTTGCACATTGTTCGTCTCAAATAAACTCAAACAAATAATGTAATATAATGATGATCAGCCACAAAACAATCCCCTATGATTACACCTCCACCTCCATGCCTCATTGGTTTTATTCTAATCAATCATCTTCTTTTTAGTTTCTTGGCTTTTTTATGTTGTTCTTCCACATCCATCCATCCATCCATTTTCTTGACTGCTTCATCCCGTTCGGGGTCGCGGGGGTGCCGGAGCCTATCCCGGCTACTGAAGGGCGAAGGCGGGGTACACCCTGGACAGGTCGCCAGTCCGTCGCAGGGCCTCAAGCACACACTCAGTCACTCTCACATTCACACCTAGGGGCAATTCAGAGACACCAATTAACCTATGAAGCATGTTTTTGGACGGTGGGAGGAAGCCGGAGTCCCCGGTGAAAACCCACGCATGCACGGGGAGAACATGCAAACTCCACACAGAAAGGTCCCAGCCGGGATTTGAACCGGGGCCTTCTCGCTGTGAGGCGAGAGCGCTAACCACTTGCGCCACCGTGCAGCCCCTCTTCCACATTCAAGGAAAATATTTGTGTTCATCCTTTGGTTTTAGTTTTTCACATTCTGCTTCAGTACTGCAAAATCTGAATCTTAAGAAAGTAAAAAAAAATTGCTTCAAGTAAAAACTGTCCTATTTTCTGCTGTTTTTTCTTACCCCGTTGGCAGATATTTTTTTGCTTATTTAAAGAAAATCTGCAATAATTTTTGACTTATTTCTTAAGAGCCAGTTTTTGCAGTGTGTCTGTTCAGCAATGACTTATGTTCATCTTAGTGTGTCAATACTTGATGAATAAGACTTTAAAAATGAAACCTGCTCACTCACATTTACCCTCGTACGTGATGATGTGGTTGTCGTCTCTATGCCCTTTCTTTCTTCTCTTCTGGCACTGAGCCGGGATCCACAAAAGCAGAGCAAGGACCCACAGTGTCATGAGCCACTGCATGGTCGATGTAGATTCTGCATAGAAAAACACACAACATTTGGGAAGGCTCTGCACAAAAGTGAACCACAAAAAAAGATTTGCACAAAAGGGAACTCCTAAGAAGTTCTTTTGAACCATGAAATTTGGAGAAACAACAAACTGCAGGCTTCAGGCTTAACACTAGGGGGAGTGGCTGCTTGCGAGGAGCTCTGCAGGAGCTTCTTCCATCCTGCAGTGACAGCAGAAATTCCCTCACAGAGCCTATGATGCCATTAGCACTACTGCCCTCACCCCTTGTGATAGAAGCCTTTAGGGAGTGGATGTAAGAGGGCTTTTCAAACCAAACCCTGTGCACTAACAAAGCATCTGCTCCCACTGATGTTCAAGGATCTTCATCACCATGAGAGCTTTGAAGAGCAGATCACCAAAGACAATGACAAATGTACTACAAATTAACTGCAAAAAGGTGCAACAACTTCTAAAATGTACAACTAACACATTAAATAATTTTTCAAAAATATGTGATATGTTGAAGTAAAAATATTTAATATTACATTAATATTAATACTGAAGTACAAACAGAAAATTCTTTATTTGAGATTATTTTTTAAGACAAAGCAGTATCAAAGACTGAAGAATAAAAAAAATTCGAGTTAAGAAAAACATAGAAAAAATAAGAAGATCATCTAAAGACAGTAAAAAAGTTTCTCTAAATATATAAATAATGATACTAATATAATAAAGCAGGAGTCCTGAAGAAATAAATGAGTTTGCGCACCTGTGGGTCAGTGTCCGTGGGCTCCAGGTGGGTCGCCGTGCACAGCAGCTCCTGCAAAGCCAATGCATTTGGTGGAAGCTTTCAATGGCAGTGAGGCTGACAGGAGCAAGGCAAGGGATGGGGGAAAAAACCTTCACAATAAAAGTGGAAGAAGAACCGCTGAGTGGGAGAATCCTCACAACAAACCACCAGGTCCAAATCATTTATTTCTTGGAGTGTTTTCAGAATGTTAAATTGATATATTTTGACAAATATGATTAGGATGATATAGATTCTGCCTTCTTTTCTGAAAGAAAAATGTGATCTGCTTTTATTCTGAAATTTTTTCAGTTTGCTTCAAGTTGGGAGAAAGTCGATTTTATCAAGTTTTGCAACTTAGCTGCTCATGTAAAGACAGTGGATTTACTGCAGTGAGGCTAACAGAAACAAAAGATAAACTACATTAAATACATTTTATATTTTTTTAGTGGTCATGGGAATTTTGAGTGAGCCAGAATTCTATGAAGAAATTACTCTTTGGTTTATCATTTTTCACTTCAACCAATTACTTTATGAAACATCACTGTGATTGTGGTTAATTTAAAAAAAATATATATGTTACACTTTTATTTCAAATTATTATTTTTTTTAATTATTATTTTTTTAAGTTTTATTTAAAAATATAATGCAAATGGGTAAGTAAAAAAGGAAAATAAAAACTATGAAAGTAAATGGTAAAAACACAAGATTTAATGTGATCCTTTACAGTACAAAATCAGGAAAATCCCTTTGAGGTTTCATTGAAACAGATACAGTTATTTGTTATTATAATCTTTAGGATTTAACTATATCAAATGGGGGAAATAACATTGGCACACAATTTAAGCCATAAATACTTAAGAATACACAAGAACTATAGTTTATACATTCCCCAAGACATACTCAATCACTCAAGTCATGTAAACGTTTTGGAAAAATGATGCCCACAATAGGAATGCTCTGTCTCAGATTCCACTTGGCACCCTGCAATGATCATCTAAGTCATCTATATTTCACAAATATTCTAAATCAAATTGTGACAAATTACCTAAATGTCTGCACAATTGGAATAGATTATTTAGCCTTTAAATTAAGAGTTCATTACATATAAAAAATGAAGCAATTAAGATTTATTCAAAACAGAAAAAATGGTTGAACTGTCAGTGCTACAAGATGTCAGGGTTCCTGGGGCTATAAACACCGTCTACATTTTTTACGACACCTCGGATCAATCAGTAGCCCTGAGTCAGGCTCCAATTCAACCTTAATCTTCGGGGTTAGAACCACAGTCTCAAGTATTAAAACACGCATGATAGAGTATGCAGTGGGAATGGGATAGAATCGATGGATAGAATGCAAGAACCATAAATCAGAATAGTGCAAGACTGTACAGGACAGTGGGGGATTAGGGTTGGCGGCTATGAACTTAGATAGCTACAGCTATGGGAAAATTTTGGAAATAAAGAACCTTTAAGAACTTCAGGGAGATTCACTAAATGTCAAAGGGGTCTTACCTGGACCAAGGGTAGAATAATCGGACTGTTGTTTAGTGGTGCCAAGCCCTCTTTTCTTGGAAATCAAGATCCCAGTTTAGATTAAAGGCAGAAATCTGCTTGAGATCCTGAGTAAAGTTTCTCAGTCAGTAGCGGTTTGAGCATTCACGTCATCTTCTAGTGTTAGTCCACTGTGTTTCTCAAGTTCAAGATCCACACATATGTCAGTTTCCAGGAGGACTTCGGCTCTCCCCACAATGACAGAAGTACCAATTCCTGGTTTAGGGACCAGGGTATCCCCATGGTTGGTTGTCCATCAAACTCATCTAAGCTAAATCCCAGAGTCATTATAGAGAAAGATAAATAAAGCAGATAGAACACATACGAGAACTGATTCATCTAATTGAAGGAAGCTAAACCGAGCCCTGAATGGCACTCATGTTTATCTTTGACCCGAAGGAGGTCTCTGACATGAAAGCTGCAACAGCTGTTGCTATAATTTGAAAAAAAAAGAACCAGATATTTGTAGTTCCTGTTCAGACATCGTCTATCATCTTCTTAATCATACCTGGAATTTTGAGGGCATTACTTTACACTGGTGTCAAACGCTAGACATTCATTTAAGAAAATGGCAGGAGCTCCTCTACAGTAAATTGTTTCTCTGACAAGTGCTCACACTTCAGAAAAAAAACTACAAAATATCTGATTTAAAACTGCTGCTGTATGATATATTGAGGCACTATAATACTTAGAGTCACAGTGAGGGCCAAACTTCTGTATCAAACAATAAAACAACTGTTTAACCCATGAAAAGGTTGTGAATGTGAAATACTTTTCATTCAGAGACGTGATGGATCATTCAGGACAGGTGTCGGGGTATGAATAGTAAATAGAGTAAGTAAAGGCTAGCATTTGTGTTGTCTCTGGTACTTGTGATTGGGTGGAGTTGGATAAATTCAGTGTGGCAGGTATGTTTGAATGTCAAAGTTTGAGAATCATGGGATTGAGAAAACAAATCTCCTTGTTTGGAAGATTAGCTCAGCAATAAACATTGATGGTATGCTATGAGTGGAGGAGGTGTGATTCTTACCAGTTTGGGATCCATAGAAAGTCACCATAGAAGGTTTTTATAGTCACTTCAAGAGCAAGGTGCTGTCTGTCCTGGCGACAAGACAAGACTTGGACAAGACTTCCAGCATTTAAGAGTTAAGAGTTTGAGATACTTGTCAGGTGGCTCAGACGTGGTCTAGCGTTTTTCTTTACCTCATAACCAGATTCAACTCTATCACTTGTGTTGCCCTCTAACACATGCATTCTGCTCAACATACGCTCCTAAGGCAACAAACCAATCATAAATGATCAGATAGTGATGGAAGTTCTAAAAAGTCACTTATATCTACTTCACAGTGAACTTCAATCTAGTCAACGATTGCAAGAAGGATCTGAAAGATGCAGGCTCCCTGCCCGTCAGTGTCCACCTGTGGTGCAGTAAGAGTGGGAAGCCTTTGGACGACTCTAACCCAGACTAAAGATGCTGAAACCATTCAACAGATTGTCCCACATGATCTGTAAAATCTGTTCTTTGATGGATGAACACAACAGACAGCAGGGTAAGAAGAGAGCAGCTGGATCTGCACTGATGAGTATTGAATCTGGAGCTACCCTCACATGGATCCAGATACACTTTAAGCAAGAGTTTAGGATGCATCGTAGCTGCAGGGTTCGGCTCTTCAGGGTATGTAGTCCTCCTGAACTCATCGTCAGTCATAAACACTGGCTACTGAACTCTGGGCTGATGGTTTTATGGGGCTCGTCCCAAACCCTGCTGCACACATGCAATGTGTTTCTCAAATTGCTCAATCACAGCAGCTCAGAGTGAAACATAGAAGCAGTCCACAGGTATGTAGAGAATGAACCCATAACCCCTGCAGGTCTGACAGAGATTTACAGATTCAGAGGTCAGGTTTTTTGCAACGTTTTACTGTTAGGGAGATGATTAGATTACAGAAAGTGAGTACGAGTACTGGCTCCCATTGATGCAAACTGTGATGATATGGACGGATGTTAGCAGATGATGTCCGTGACTGTTCCTTCCTCAGAGAGACTGTACTTCAGGAAATGGGACGAGCCTCGTTTTGCCTGGAGAGTCTGATCAGCCTCATCTCAAGACGACCATCATAAAGCTGTTTTACCAGCATTTCTGCTGTCAGTCATTAAATCAAACATGGAAAACATGAAACTGCGGGGTCAAAGTTCATTTGAAGCCCTCTTCTACAGATGGACAGGTCACCACAGGACCACCAGACACAGACGGTTTCTGCCCTAGGGTTATTACAGACAGGAATGCTAGATCGATAAATCTTTGTATGCAACACTAGGCATCAAACCATCAAAGCAATACATATTAATGCATATTTCATACTTCTGTTGCTTGCTTTGCATACTTAGATACTTATTATTAAATGAAGCTAAACAGATTCCAATATTCTTCCATTAATGCTTTTGGTCCAGAAAAATATATACAATAAATGTAGCAATAACATACAGAAAAACAGGCATTGCAGCAACTTCATGTATTCAGCTAATGGCCTGATATTTTCATTCATGGCCAAACCATCAGCTCAGTGGTTAGAAAGTGCAGGCTCCCAAAGGTGTCATGTGCTTTGCTGGATTCTCTGAACCGGCTAAGCCATCTCCAGAGTACTGAATGCACTTCTTCTCCCAGTAGCCCCAGCGCACACTCCTCAGATGCTGCTCACCTGACACTCATTGACAGTCACATGACACAAGTACTGCACAGAGCCTCCCTCAGTGCGAAGTATTGTTTGTGCCACTCTGCCTGCATTACCGAGGGTTTCTATCTGGAGCTGATCTTCTGTGTACCTGACCTGGCTTATTCTCTGATTGCCTGCCGCTTTCCCTGACCCTCGTCTGGACTCTGACATTTTTAGTCTCGTCTTTGATGCTCCAGTGCTTGCTGTTGACCTCTACTTGTTTGACACTGATTTAGCTTTGTGGACTGCTCGTGTGCTTGGCTCCTCTCTTCCTGCCTGAACTAATAAACCTTTTGTACATGGAACCGTCTGTCTGCCCGTTTGTGACATGGACATTCAGGTGGGATCAGTGCTGATCTATGTCCTCATGTGAGATGGTCAAATTCAGTCAGTTGATGGTCATTTTGTCAAAGCTTGTTTCCATGCCAACCATGACCAGTTCAGAAGTTTTCTTTCAGTGATATAAATTTCAAAGTGTTCTTGCTATGAAGTTTTGGGTTGGCCCATGGATGGTTGGAAAGAGGAGCAGACTCATCCCGAGAGGAGCAAGAGCAAGAGTGTCTTACCCTTCTCTTAAGGCTCTTATGGCCACCAAGGGGCATAGTTGAAAATGGAGCAAATCATTATTGTGTGTTTGTCAGGAGTGTTGTAGTAAAGTAAGGTAAGTTGTAATTGCATACATGAGTGAGGCTGTTGTATGCTGCTCCTACACTGCGCTCCAATTGTTTGAAAGGTGTGAGGATGGGTTCCTTCCCGACTCCAGGGAATTATAAGTGCTCACCTGTAGGATTCCCACATGAACTACTGCATCTCACTTACTTCACCCTTACTTGACCCTTCCATGTTTAACGGGAGATCACTATGATCCGTTCCTTGCAGTATGCCCGTCGAAGCAAGTATGGACAAACTTTTGTGTTCTATGGGTTCACCAAACAGTACATGATGACTTTGAGGTTTGCCGAATTTTTGCCCTCCAACCGCTGACATCCACCATGAATTCAGCTGTGACAAAAGCTCTAGTAATATAGAGAGATGTTAGGACAAGAGTCAACACAGATTCTCTCAAACCCAGTTTGACAACTACTCTTATTGAGTGTGCGGTAATGATCATATGTTCAGACGATAAACTGTTGGTTGTACTTTATAGAATAGTAGCTTTAAACTTTTAATTTTTGTGAGCAAAACAAATGAATAAAAGATGAATGTTTGTGTGGGGACCTTTGACAGAGAAGGTTTCCATGACAAGAGAAGGGAGCTGATAGCATCTGTGCAGGGAGCAGATGGAGCAGATGGAGCCCATACGCCGACAGTGGTGCCTTGACATGCCGCAACAAGTCAGCTGCCCCCCCCTGGGGTGTATAGATCCCCACCCGTTACAGCGAGACCCCACACTGATTTTTTTTTTACTGCACCTGACACTGTGATCCCCTTTCGGTTGAAATGATCGTCCATTCCTGGTTTTATAATGTAGCAGTATATCACTTTGAGCAGCACCTCATAAGTGGGTGCCCCCCGCAGCTCCGGTGTACCCACATATGAAAGCTCCTGTGATGCCGTCGGCCCTTGGCTCTGGAGACATTAACTTTCTGACCATTGCCAGGTCTGAGGAAAACAAATCAGCGCTTTGACAGAATTTCAGGCCTTTAAGGCAGAAAGATCATTTTATGAGAATGAATTATGGAGACTCTGAAATGACCCAGAAATACACACATTCATCACACATATCACCAACCGGCACATGTTTCTTTGAGAGGTGAGAAACTGTTTCACTCTTAATAAGTTGGTAGTGGAAGGGTGATAAAGACGCACATCTTTGAAGTCTTAAAACCTTCAGATATGCAACATTTTTTTGTTTAACTTTACCATACTTTCTGCACTATTAGACCCCTTGAAACCTTAACTTTTTTTAAAAAAAATGATAATATATTTATAATCTGGAGTGCCTCTTGTATGGATTCATTCTAGTCATTCTAAGTCTGTTTTTTATCTATTGGAAATACAGTTGAGAGTTAGAGGTATTGCGAATTTGCTAAAGTGGCTATATGTTATAAAACATGTTCAAATAAGTACAAACATGTTTAATTAATGTACTTATGTCTGACTTTTGTCTCATTTATTGTGCCCTATAGCTTGGTGTGCCCATATTTGACTTAATTTGGAAAAAAATACAATTTGTTTACAATTACCCTTATTTCCCAGTGTCCTCTACAATGCAATGTGGCAGTTTTTATCACCCTCACCTTAAAGAAAAAGACCAATAAAAAAATAGGAAAAAGTAAGCATATTTACATATACTGAACCATATAAAGAAAGAAATTAAGTTTAAGAATGAATTTAAACAAAAATATAAATAATAATTCACTTTTTAAATCCATCCAAAGTTTCTAAGCTGTGATCCTTCCTGTTATATACATTTACACGTTAATTTTTGCAACTCATAGTGCAGAAAATATGGAAATTTCGTTCATTTTACATTTTGTTATTGTACTTTGTTGTGTTTTACATTGTCATGTGTTGAATGTTTAGACTTTTGGACCGTTTTGACCTCACAAATTCAAACCACTATTCTGTTTGTTCAAAAACTGTTGATTGTGAAGGCTTTTCTCCTCTTCACGTTCAGTTGTGCCCCCCACCTCACCTGCTGACTGCTATGATTCATGACCTTAAAAAGAAGGAAGAACATATGTGACTGTCAGCTGACTTTTTAGGATGTTCACATTTCCTTTGGTGCAGATTTTGTGGAGGTCTGTGTTCCGACAGTCCGAGCCTGGAATTCTATGAACCAGCTGATCAGCAATAAGAAGAACCGGAAAACTGGCGGGGTGGTGGATCTGAAGGGGATGGGACAGCTTTGCGCTAAAGAAACTAGGATCACATGGAAAGACTGCTTCCTGTTATGTCTGCAGCTTTTTTCTGTGGAAGCTGCAGTCGGACCAGCCCGGCTAACCAGAGGCCGACATTTGTCCCTGCAGCATCAAGTCTCGTCTGACTTGACAATGGGGTGGGAGAAGACAAGGAACTGGAAGTTCACTGGAGAAGATGCCACAGACAAAACAAAAAAACTTCACCAAGACTTAAGAATTTTAAAAAATAAAAGCCAAAATGGTGCTAGCAGGCTGATGTTAGCTTGTCAATTCTCCAAGTTGTCCCACATAAGAAGCTGAGTTTGGTCTGCACTGTCTGTAGTTATACTCACAATGAATGAAGTGTTTGTACATTGTGTTGAAATGAAGTGTTTGTATAAAAACACAGGCTCCAGTGAAGCAGAATGAACTACTGTGGTAACATCAGTCAAAATGTGATGGACGTCAGGTGTGAAGAGGTTGAACATGACTGATGCTGCTTCCTCTTCTTATGACAATGCAAACTAAATACTGTGATGTTCTTTCAAAGATAAACTCATTTCCTTAAAAGATTTAGTTGAAAGATATTCAAGTGTATTTTGAGCACAAACCAGATGAGATATTTTATTTTTTGTGTTTAACACATCTGGTTAATAACCAATAAGATGCTGTTCTCCTGCCACTGTAGCAGAAAAGTTTGTAGAGAAAATGGATGACCCTAAGTGACCTCGCTGTTCCAAGTTTGCTGAAATATTGGACGTTTTCAGCAGAAGCAGAGCAGCTCCTCACATTCTACTGCTGCTCGGCTCACACTGCCCCCTGCTGGCCACTCTGGTAATCTTCAGATAGATATTGATGCTGACAAATACATGTTAGTCTGACATGGAGCTGCATCACTGCTTGAACTCTAATATGAAGATCAAAGGAAATCTGAAGAATAAATGTTCTCAAACGAGAACATTCATTTCCCGAACACATTTACTGACTTATGTGATTAAAAATTCCTTAGCTGATGCATTTTGTTTAGCTGCTTCTTTGCTGCTATAAACAGCTTTAGCTGCCATATTTTGAACTTTACAAACAAAAACTAAATGAGAAATTACAGAAAGAAAACTTTAGTAAACAGATAATGCAGAACGAAAGGATTGTGTTTAAAGTTTTTCCAAAAACAGTGACATTATGTTGGATATTACCTACAATTTAATTTAACAATATTTTACAGAAAAGTTCCAGCAGGATCGGCTCAGCCGCTGACGGCAGCCTCAAACGGGTAGTACTGGGGGAAGTCCTGAATGACCTTCAGGGCTTCGTTGTACAGATCCAAATCTGCCAGACAGACATAAAGAGACAGTTAGTGACCCCGACTATATCCTGGAGAATTGTGAGAGCTTCACTGGACTCCCACCAAAGGAGGTGCCGCGGTCTTCTCGCAGCAGGTTGTACGTGGCGGCCATCAGGACTCCTTTGTTGGACACCATCCCGATGACCTCCACCACGCCGCTCAGCTCCTCCTCCAGCTGAGAACAAAAAACACAATGGATCATCAACAAAACTGAAGCTGCTCGATAAATAACACCACGGTTATACGATTCATTAACAGTTAAATGTATTTGAAAATAACAGATTTAATGGAATGTGGTTATTTGATTAGATCAAAGAATCTAAGGTAGGACTGAAAGATCGTGTTCTGGTCACATGACACAAACATCAAAGACAGGATCATTTTGGCACATCAGACGTATGATTTGAGAATAACTGAATAACTTTTTTTTCCTTTTTGGTTTCGGACGGAACATTTTAGGAATTTAAGCCTTAAGTCTTGTTTCCATGGAATTTAGAAGTACTGAATTTCTGTTAAAGCATCCTTTAAAGTAATTATTTATCAACTTTAAGATCCACTTTAGAACCATGTGGTCATGCAAAAATAAATACAAATAATATAAAATAATACAACAAATCTTTATTTGTTTATTTATTTATTTTATATATATATATATATATATATATATATATATATATATATAGATATAGGGCTGCACGGTGGCGCAGTGGTTAGCGCTCTTGCCTGACAGCGAGAAGGCCCCGGTTCGAATCCCGGCTGGGACCTTTCTGTGTGGAGTTTGCATGTTCTCCCCGTGCATGCGTGGGTTTTCACCGCGGACTCCGGTTTCCTCCCACCATCCAAAAACATGCTTCATAGGTTAATTGGTGACTCTGAATTGCCCCTAGGTGTGAATGTGAGAGTGAATGTGTGTGTGATTGAAGCCCTGTGACAGACTGGCGACCTGTCCAGGGTGTACCCCGCCTTCACCCTTCAGTAGCCGGGATAGGCTCCGGCACCCCCGCGACCCCGAAAGGGAAGAAGCGGTCAAGAAAATGGATGTATATACATATATATATAAAAAATATAAAATGTGTGTTGCAAAATACACAACAAAAATACACATACAGCAGACTCTTTTATATGTTGTGAATAAATCAAAGTATTACAAATTATAACAAGTAAAATATAATACATATATCCACAAATATAATTACATTATATTTAATATAATTATTTAATTGATTTTTGGGAAATAAATACATTTAGTACATTAAGTTAAACCCTTGATGAAACAATATAATGTAATTATAAGTTAAATCTGCTTTTAATTTAATTTATCATGAATCAACAAAAAGTGATATCAGTAGATACATCCGTGTAATCTTATTTAAATATTAATTAAATTTTCTCGGTTCATTTAGAAAATTCCTTGTTATGTTTGCCGGGACCGGAAACACTTTAAACGGCCAGACATGCGTGTCAGAGTTTGTGGGCGGGACTTCCGCTAACAATGAAGTTTATTGCTTTACCGTACATGAAATTAAAGGAACTAAAATGTTCACTGTTGCATAAAATATACTAAGAAAAATAAGCAATAAAAATAGAAATGAAACAACAACAAAACAAATAAATAAAAAGCTAAAAGACGCATTTAATTTTGTTATGTAGTATAACTTTCAGGACGATAAAGTATTTGCGAAGCTCTGAGTCTTTAAATTTGTTTTAAAATGAAGTAAACATGCATAATAGCTTAAACATGGAACGGCAGCCGTATGGAACTAATGAGGTCTCAGTCCGTCATACCACAAAACGGACCGAACCGATCCGAACTGGACCGGATCACCGGCTGCACACAGCCGCTGTGCACGCGCACTCACCGGCTCGTTGAGCTCCACGGTCACCGTCTTTCCTTCTCCATCCAAAGCCGTGAACGACTTCCCGGAGGGATGAACCTTCAACAGAAAGTAATAACTCGCTTTACTAAAACGTCTGGCAACACAGAACCCCACAGAACTCGAACGGAACCGACCTTAGAAACCCGGGCCACGAAGCACACAGCTTTATTAATGTGCTGCTGCAGCATAGAGCAGTTAACTCTGGGTTTCGGAACATCTATGATTCCTGCCATCTTCCCGCCGCAGACACGAGACTGAAGCAGCTGGGCGCGGGAAGCCTGGGACTCATTGTTTTTAGACACCGCGCGTCAAGGGGCGGGCGGAGTCAATCAGTCAGGCCAACAACCATTAGAAATGTTGACAGCGGTGATAGAGGGTGAGTAAAACAAACGCCATAAAGTGTCCAGAGACACAACTCCTCCTTCTTCTCTGCAGTTTCAGGGGAAATTAGGGCTTCTTTTGTGCTTTTACCGCCACCTACAGTCAGAGCGGGTTCACAACACGTTTGAAAAAAAAAAAAAGTTTTTTGTTTGTGTTGCTTAAAATCGAAAATGTAATGTTCAAAGTCTTTACTTATAAGTTATACTTTCTATACCACGAAGGAACAAATTAATGTAAATTATTTTTGTGTAGGGAAAAAAACATGTACATTTATAAAATAGCAAGAACAACAACAATAATAAAGCTATGTTATTGCAAAAGATTTGAAGAGCCTTTATTGTTTCATGCATTGCTGTAGCTTCATCAGTACATCCCATCTGTAAAATCAAACATCTGTCAAGTCTGATGTGATGTGTCAAAGTAGCCGAATCCTTTTGGATTTCTTCCCCCGATTTGTGCCCACGGGTTTCCTCAAAAACTGATTATTGCACATCAAAATTGTGAACTTCTTTATTGACACATTTTCACATTTTTGTTTTCAGCTGCGGCTCTGGATTCTGTTTTTTGATCCATCAGTAAATCCACATTGTGACTCTCTGCACCTTTGCTTATCTCTGTCGCTCTGCTTATACTAAAATGTTTGTTTATTGTTTGAAAAAGTCCATTTTCCAGCTTCTTCTCAGGATCTTCATTCCTTTTAAGCAGGAAGAGTGCTTTTTGTAGTCAGTTTGCTGCATTTCTAGTTCATTTCGTGACGTCGTGAAATGTTACCAAATTGCCGGATAGATTACTTTTTAGTGTTCTTTTGAATATTTACAGTTCTATGTTTTGTTGTTTCTCAACAGGCAAGATAGGAGATTTTTTTAGGAATTCAAACGTAACCCATGTATCTAAAGATGTGAAATTTGATTGCTAACTCTTTTTTTTTTTTTTAGCCCAAAATATCCCGATTCCACTAAAGGATCAGTTTCGTGTCCTTTGCAACAAATAACCCCTTAGAAACTTCCACTTTTTTACAGTTCCGCTGCCCACCGGTCCGTGAACACCACAGCCCCGCTAAGCGGAACCAATAGCAGCGTCAATGTCCCTACACGGACTCATGTTAGCGCGCACCAGGTCGGTCGGCGGTGATGTCGCAGGAAATGTCAACATTGTTTTGTCTTTTTTGTTTGTTCTAAACAAAGGCGACTGACATGTGAAACCTGAAACGGATCCGGGAATTAGTCAAGTGGATTCTGGGCGACAGCTATAGAGGTTCTGGAGAACCGTCCCAGTTTCTCTGTAAAGAGAAGTCAGATCTCCTTTGAGCAAAAATGCTGAACTTCCTGGGTCTTCGGAAAGAGCCGAAAAAGGTCGACAAGGAAGTCGATGGAGGCTTTGTTATGCTCGGTAAGAAGCCCGAACCGAAACAAAAGGTCCAACCGTCAAAGCTAAGCCGAAATGACAAAAATAAATATGACTGTACAGAAAAAGGTCGTTCAAGAACCAGAAACGCAGGGTTCCTGCTCTGAAGTGAACCTCTGTCGATGACAAAGATCGTGTAGCTAACTAAACATTGGGTTCTCGGGACTCTTTCGTCCAGGTAAAAGAGAGCAGAGCAACCTGGGTACAATTATCGTACTTACTATACTTTACTTACTACAAAAGTATTCAGTTACCCTTCCATTGCTAAAATGTTGTGCAGTCAGCTGTGAATGTTAGTATGACAAACTGAAGTGATTTGGAATCACAGAAGGTGTGCCACAAAAAGTTAAACCAAGCATACTAGTAAAGCGGAACCGTGGATCCTGAAATTTAACTCAGTTAATCAAGTGAGTCAGTTACTGCAGACCTCCAAATTTTACAAAAAAGGTCTTCAGATCAGCTCCAAACATGGGTAGGTTGTCCTGGCAATCAGACTGCAAAGCGTGGATGGAGGGGCACAAAAGTAGAAGAAATTGGTTTTCTTTGGCGACGAATCACATCGCTTCATCTAGCTTTCTGATGGACGTCAGTACTTCTGTAGAAAAAGATTCTCTTGTTTTACTCCATCTAGTTTGAGGGTCAGAAAGGTTATCATCTTCAGTGACTTAAATACTATAAATGTTGGGACACATCAGCTTCTTTTGCAGGATGACTGTTCATCTTCATACCATATGAGCTATCTGCCTCACAAATTGTAATTTTTACACTCAGGTGAAAGAATAGAGGAGAAGAGGAACAGAGGCCCCTCCACCAACGTCATCGTGCAGCCGTTAAAGGTGAGCGGTAAAGCTCAGACTCTCGGGTTTTCGGGGACTTTCAGTCTTTGCGGGTCTTCATCTGTGTGTCCCAGGCTGTAAATTAAGGTTTTCTTCAGCTTCAGCTCATGTGCTGGAAAAAGGATTTCCCATTAGGTTTTTTAAAGCAAGATCTCCACAGCAGGTCCTCCATCTGCTGCCCTTCAGTCTGTAAACTGGCTGCAGTCTCTCCTGTCATTGATCCAGGATGACAGCAGAGAGCACCAGAATTCCATCTGGGTTCATTTCATGATGAAATCTTCTGATGTCCTCCTGGTTTCTTTATTAAAACTCCATAAAGACATCCGTCCTGCAGAAGTTTCCTTATAGGATGATCCATAACTACTTTAGACCTGCTTCTGTTCCTATTGGAACCATCTGATTAGCATCTGTGCAGTTTATCTGAATAAACTCCGCCCCCGAGACCCTAAGGGCAGGTGTTGTGTGTTTGGATTCATTTGTGTTTCCTGTTGTGTGTGTTTGTGCTTGAAAGTTGTGTGTTTGTGTGCATGTATGTCTATAGTGTTTCTGCATATGCATTTCTCTCGTGTGTTCTTTTGTGTTTCTGTTGTGTGTGTTTGTCAGCTGTGTGTTTGTGTGCATGTGTGTCTGTAGTGTGGGAGTGTTTGTGTGTGTCTGTTCTGTGTGATTGTGGGTGTCTTTAGAGTGTGTGTGTGTGTGTGTCATGTGTGTGTAGTCCTCAGTCTAAGGGGAGCAGTAACTCCTGGTCTTTCTCCTCAGCCTCGCTCTACAGCTCCTCCTCCTCCTCTTCGTCCTCCTGGAGAGACGGTCACAGCAGCCGTGTTTCCCTCAGACCAGACTGGGGGGCTTTCGGGGGCTGAAGCTGCATCCAGCCTCCCGGATCTGCTATCCGACGTCCCGTTCACGTTGGCTCCTTACATCCTGGCCATGCAGACGGGCCTCCCCGCCGTCCCAGACCTCCTCCTGTCCCCGGACGTGAACTGCCGCTTGTCCAGCTTCCAGTACGACTTCAGCCTGGAGAACTCTGTGCTCCACAGCGCCGCTGCTATGTAAGGGAGGAGGGGGGGGGGCATGAGGTATGAGCCCATGAATAAAAACATGAATAAAACAAACTTGACCCTATAGCTGAAGTGCAGAGCAGGTTTGGAGGAAGGAGGGACGCTCTGTATCTGACCCCGCCTTTCTTCAAACGTCATGAAGCATAAAGCAATTTTCAATCCCAGCTCCGCACTGGCCCCCCCCATGCTCTGTTTGAATAGAATATTTTAGCGGATGATGAAGCTGAAATCAGCAAAGTGTCCAGCATAAGGTTTTGTATCGCTCGAGTGACTTCAACCAAGTCGTCTTTCAAAGTTGACATAGAACTAGATCAGGTCATCGACGTGAGGACATTTTTAGGATCTGAAGAGTGTGAGAGCTCAGCTCTCCATCCATGCGTGATGTTTACATGAACAGAAAAGTGTAATTATGAAGAATTGCAGTTCTTCTTTGAGGAATTTTTGGAACCTTTGTAATGTTTTAACTTCCTTTGTTGTTTAACTTGAAGATGTGAGGGGAAAAAAAGGTCCGTTGTTCATGTGCACTCTCCACTGATGAAGTTCTGCAGATGTTTTTTCTTCACGCTGTCTAGTTGTAAGTTCCTGTTTACATGAAGCCCCCAGACTGCCACCTGTGCCTTCACCTTCTGTATGAACCAATTAAAAAATGTTTGAACCATGATCAGCAGGTGGAGCTCCTTATTTAAAGTCTCACTCCGATAATCTTTTGATGTAATGTAAAAGCATTCCCAGTGCTCTTTTAGTTATGATTATGTTATTAGACAAATTACAAAAAACATAGTTTCTGCAGAGCGGCACTTGTACATTAGACAATTGGCTCAGAGTAAGCCTGCCCTCATTTCCCATCATCCCTTTGTTTACATGCTCTTTCACTAGCTTACAGCCCCTCACACCCTCCACCTAACACTAGGGATGGAACAAAAAAATGGCGAGCAATATTGGAGCTATCCAGTCCGCAGTTCTGCACCTAATGCCAACTCAGACGAGGAAAACGAAGACGTCCATAGATTTAGTCATCTACAAGTGGATGTGTTACAATGTAGCAGCTCACCCAGTGTAATTTCTGCCTTTTCAAACTGCGTTTTTTCGTCTGCTCCTGATTTACAGTGATTTAAATAAAGAAATACTCAGAACTAAATGTTTTAATAAGGCTGGGTTGATACAGTCGATTAATTGATCTAAGCTGAATAGATGAATAATCGATCCATACAAGTAGAGATCGATCTAACGCATAATGGTAAATTGATGTTGAGGTATAATGGGATTTCCCATAGGATGGCTAATGCTAACGCTTGGTCAACCTAAACACATATTGCTGACTAAATTCACATCCTTATTTACTCATAGGCATAGATTTTTCAAACTCTTTTGAGGAAAAATTTTTAGTAACCATTTGTGGACTAAAGCTAAATTTTTTGCTCATATTTCTTCTTCTTTTGAAATAAGGTGTAATGCCATGATTGCCACTTAGTGGCCAAACTGAAACACCCTTTCTAGAAGCAGAACAATTGTTGGAGCTTCTCCTTTAGAGAGACAATATAACATATACACTGATTATTAATGTATTTCTAAACAAATGTGTCTAAATGCGTAAAAATGTTGTTTAAATGAGTGGATTGAAAGAATCTGATCGATCTGGGCTCTGGTGAATCAAATTGATTCTTGAAATTATGGACGATACATAGCCCTAATTTTTTAGCTTAATTCTCTTAATACATGTCCTCCATTGTAAGAAAATTCTTTAAAAACATTTTAAAAACCCAATTTTCGTCCGAGTGA
>NC_050524.1:29289170-29303018 GCF_002922805.2 Oryzias melastigma | reverse complement strand
AGTTAAAGAAAGACAAACCCACAATTCTCACTGAAATCACTTGAAACTTACAAAAGTAACAATAAATAAAACATTTACTGAAAATTAAACAATCAAAATCAGCCATCATTTTTGAATTGTTGATTAACATAATTATTAAACTAATGAAACAGGCCTGGACAAAAATGATGGTACCTCAATAAAAGATTGAAAACTATTTGACCAGAGTGACATGATTAACTCAGGTGTGTCCTTTAATTGACATCACAGGTGTTTGATTTATTGTTACTTTTGTAAGTTTTGAGCGATTTCAGTGAGAATTGTGGGTTTGTCCTTCTTTAACTGAGGGCTACCAACAATTTTGTCCACGTCTGTAAATATTGTTATATTGTATAAAAACTTTGGATAAGCTGCTGATGAACAGCTGAGACAGTGACGCCCCCCACTGCGTCACTACGTCCCAACACAGGTGTGATGCGCATGAGTGACAAGCGCGACCACAGGGGCCACCAGTGTGGAACTGATGATAACTATTAATTTACTCTCATAACTATCTAATTTCCCTCCATCATTCTGATAACTACCCCCCACCCCCATCTCCGCGTGACCCCGGGCTGCTGTCAGCATCCCTAGCGCGCCCCCCGCGCCCCCTCTCCTCCTCCCAGCAGCACCAGAGCCGAACCAGCGCCTGCGTGCACATCTGCACGGCCCAACCCGCCGCGCTCTTTCCTCCTCCTCCGTCGCCGGGAGCAACGTAGGACCGACGACGTTCCGGTGCTTCAGCTCCGACCCACCCGAACCGACGCGGCTCGAACGGCAGGGCTGAGGTGGACCCCCCCTCCCCACACAAACACACCCCCAGCTGCCGAGCGCATCCCCCCCGGCCTGCGAGTCCGCTGTGCTGGGTAAGCTGCTCCGGCTGCTTATGACGGCGGTTCGGTCTGCTATGCTAGGTCTGCGTTAGTCGCGCGGCGGTTCCGGGTTCTTTGGGAGCTTATAGGTGGGCTGACAGCCGCGTCGGCTCAGGAGCAGCACAGCGTGAACTGGTTCTGGTTCCGACAGCAGCGGGCACGTCAGAACAACAACAACAACGTCAACAGAAAGAAGCAGCTGCGGCGCCACGTTTTGTTTTGGTAAGCCGAGCTGCGTGGCTGCACTAAAACATCCGTTTTTGTTCGTGTTCGTGGTGCTATTTCGCTGACATGACAGCCGAACTGTAAAGGGGGTTCTTGAGGTTCGGGTGAGGGCGGTACCGCCGCTTTAAGGCGGATATTTCTGCGTTTACACCGCATGGTCCTGTAAAAACCCCGCTTTCTTTATGGGATTCCGGCGAATGAGCTAAGCTAGCTAGCTAACGATGTAATTAGGTCATAACTCAAACATGGAGGCGCTGCGTGACGCGGCTCCCAGCGGGGTGACGTCGGCAGCAGGGATGCTCTGTTTTCTGTCAGCAGGATTCCAACAGGAAACCGTGATTTTAGGAGGAGAATCGAGACTCGACTGGATGTAAACAAGCATCTTATGAACCCCAGAGGAGCTGCTGATGGGGATGAGGATGGGGGTGGGTGGGTGTCCAATGAAAGGCTCTAAAAAACAGCAGATGCCTTCAAGCTAACCTCAGAGCATGTTTTGCATCATCTGGTCATCTGTGCCCCCCTCCCTCAGCATCAACCCTGCAAAGGGATGCTGTCTTTAAACCAGGTGCTCTCCTGTAGGTGACCTTCAACCACTGCAGGGTCAGCGTGGCTGCTGGTTATTATTATTATGATTTTAGCTTCTCCTCTCTTTGTTTATCTATATTTAAAAAAATCAAGAGACACAAGCATCTCTTAAAATAGCATCAGAGCTCCTCTAGAAGGTTTGAGGTGACTATTAAGACCAGAAGTGTGGCGTTTAGCACTCTGTGTTTATACTGGACAAGCAGGGAGGGGCTTCCTCTTCTTTTTCTACTTTTTACCTGCACAACCTACCGTAGGAATAGTATGGATGACATGGTCTACCTGATTGGTCAGTTTGACAGGCATTTTGTACATGGAGCCAGAAAACGGCCATAGAAACTTGTGTGGCTACACGTGATTGTTCATCCATTGCTATGCAAGTTTCTACAACTGTTTCTGGGATCTATGTACAAAATGGATGCATATGAAAGTTAAACCAGCTCAAACTTTGATCAATCAGACTTGGTTGTGATGTATATGGATTCATTCATTCATGGAAGGGCCAAGAGTTTGAAAATTGATCATGAGGAGAAATGAATAATTGTGGTTTGTGCACGGATGGAATTCTATGACATTATGTTTTTCTGGAGCAAGATTTGCATCGCTTCCTCATTCCGCACCACGCCTCTTCCAACTGTAGGTGGTGGACATGCCCTAGTAAACAGTAGAAGAAGAAGCCCCCACTTGTAAGTCCTGTGAGAAAACCATGGGCTAAATGTGCGTTCAAGAACGCGTGTGAACATACCTGTGTACATGGCGTCACACTGAGCAGTGCTTCCTCTTCTGTGTTCCTGTAAGTAGTAAATATTGATATACACACCTACAGTGCCCTCTAGTGGGAAAATAACAAATATATATTTTTAAAAATTAAGTCTAACCCACACACTGTGCAAAAGGAAAAAAAAGCAATCTATTCCCCAGTAAATACATCTTGTGACCCAGCTTCTAAAGATGCATCTAGATCACCATGTTAGAGTAATTTAAAAGAACTGGCTGTTCACAAACAGAACATTCACGATTGCTGGCATACAGCTCATCTAAAAATAAAAAAAGAAAACATTTGGAGGATAGTGAAGACGAGGTGCACTGTTTTCTAGAAATGTGCAGGAGGGGCCTGAGGAAATGCTGCAGACTCCTCCAGTGAAGGTTTCTGTTTGAGCAGCAATTTCTAGCAACCTTCCTTCGCATCCTTCAAAAGGAAGCAGATGGAGAGGTGTCAAAGCTGCACGGACACCGAGGAGCTGCAGCCATGACCAAAACGAGGTGTAGTCTTGGTGATGGGCAGCTTCTCGTCTGCAGCGGTGCAGCTCTGCTCTTTTCTGTTTGATCTTGATCTTCTTAGCAGTTACATCATCCGAGCAGTTCAGATGCAGCCTCTGCAGCCTAGTCACTGTGAGAATCCACCGAACATATTTTTTTGTTTCACTAAAGATTCAACCAAAATGTGATGTTTTATTAAAATGTCGTCGTCTTTTTGTGACTCATCACATTTAGTCGTTTTTTTTTCTTTACAACATCTGAGTTTTAGTCGTTGATCATGCCAGAAAAAGGATCTTTGTTCAGAACAAGAGGGATCAAAGTCAAATATCTTCATGAAGAACATTAAAGGAGCTAAATCAGACCTAAAAAACAGCTTTTCCTTTAAAGCCTTGAAGGTGAGGATCGTCTTCTGTGTCTGTGTGCAGCTGCTGTGGAGTCAGCTGCTTCCTGGGCGCCATCGGTGGAGGCTTCCTCGCAGGGCGAAGCATCTTGATGCCCATGGGCATCGCACATTGAATGAGAGGTAAGCAAGGTGGAGCTCGGCTGCTGCTACATGTTCGTGTGTTACGGAGGAAGCAAATCGTCTTTAGCCTTTCAGTATCCCTAGTAAGAACGAGTGGAGATGCCTGCTTTTGCCAAGATGAAAACGCTGTTTGTGTGGTTACAGTTTTACTGCTCTCCATCGCATTCCCAAAAGAAAGATAAACGGTCATCGTAAGCAATCATTTAAACTCCAATGATGTCTCCAAACACCTTACTTTTTTTTTTTTAAGTGGACACAAATGAGTGAAACAGACCTGTAGGAGGAAGCAAGTCCATTTTGGAGCTCATGATTGGAAAAAATGTACTATTGCGTTAAAAAAAACACAAGAAATATCAGAAAAATTATGTGAACAAATGTCCATATTCAAAGCAAATCCTGCCAAAGAGATTGCCCTATTAATTTGTAATGATGTTGCATAATGTATGGATTAATGACAGCTCTTGAAGAGCAGTGCTGCATTTATGAGTTATGAATCCAAATTATTATTTTTGATTTGTAAAAGGTAAAAACAAATAAGCAAACATTAAAAAAATTGAGTTGTCTTGCTTACTAACTACTTTCACAAATGTGAAATAAAGGATCAAATTGCAAGTATTTTTCGTTTTTGTTGTGAATAAGATCAGTTTACTAGCTATTTTTAAAAGCTACTTTTACATTTGTCAGTGAATTTTATTGGTTCTATTATCATGAAATAAAACTAAAGAAAAAAATAGTCCAAGATGCTGCAAAAGCTCCAAACTGCGTGCTGCTTCCTGCAAACTTGCACACCAGGTGGCGCCAAATCTCACAACCAGACCTGGATGTAAAATGGTTTATTTTTAGAAACCAGCAGCTCTCACAGAGGGTGTTCATTGGAGCTGCTGAACAGGAGCCACACTGACCCTGTGATGTGAGGATCCTAGTGGAGGGTTCAAACGTCCGAGAGGATTCTGCCCCCTGCTGGATGCTTTAAGTCCTACAGTACATGTTTGGTACTATAGGACATTTTAGCTGAGAAAGGAAAGATACATCGGTTTGAATTTCAAAGCTGGGGCAATTTAGTGTTTACATTTTTTTCCAAAAGTAAAAAACGAATTTTATCTTAAAAGTAACTATATTATAAATGATTCTCTGTTTCAGCTCATCATCAGACAGAGGAGCTTCAGCAGAGACCGGGACCAGCTGTCCTGCAGCGCTAACCAAGTCTTCACCTGCACTCCTGCTGCACACTCAGGTGAGCTGACCCTTCCTCTCAGCTCCCATGTTTGAAACGTCCCTCCAGCAGCGGAAAAGTCTGACTTTAGATAGAAGGCTGCGACCATCTTGATGATAACAGACGGGGAGTGTTCCTCATCTGAACACACACACCCTCTGACTGCGCTGTCTCAGATCTGCGTCATGACATCCACTCTGTTGTAAATGTGTGTGGACTACAGCAGGTTTCCATGTCAAAGTCGGCTCAGATGCCGCTGTCCAACATCTCTGTGCCAAAGCCCTCCATCTCCAGGGTTCCCAGCAGCATGGAGGGCATCAACCATGAGCTGGAGAAGGTCTTCATCAAAGACAACGGAGAAAAGGAGGAGCTCAAGGTCAGCTTTGCTTCTTCTCCTCCACCTTTCCTTCAGCGGTTCTGACTAGGTCTGACTGTCCCATTCCTCCGGGTGTCCGCAGTCCCTAGAGGTCCCAGACGGCCGTCGGGCCCCCTTCCCCCCACAGCAACGCAGCAGCAGCTCCCGCAGCGCAGACACTCAGACCCCATCAGGCCCGGGCCGATCCAGCAGCTGCTCCAGCCTGTCGCCGTGTCCCTCCCCAGCCTGCCCACCAGGATCCCACGACGGTAGCCCGTACTCGACAGAGGACCTGCTGTACGAGCGGGACAAAGGTAACCACGGCCACAAAAAAATAATTTCTCGACACAATGTCACGCACATAGTCTTATATACAACATGCAACTGTAACAAAAGTGGGGCTTGATTGTCTTGAACTTGGCATCCAACAGTTATATTTCAACAGACACATCAGGTGACCCCAAAGTAAAAATGATCCTTGTGAATCCCTCCGAGGTGCATGCAAGCTTCACAATGTCACAACCCAGCATTAAAGATTGTTGTGGATGTGTTACATTTGCACTGGAGAGAGCTTCAACTTTGCGTGACAGTCGTGCATGAGAGCGTTCCTGCTGCGCATGGTTGTTCTATAGTTGCAGTTCAGTGCATTGCAGGTGTGGGTGAGTCCATTTGTGCTGCTTGTGGGTATGTTGGTACTGTTCCTTAAGTGTCTTAGAGCTGCAAGTAGGTCTGTTCTAATGCGGGTTAGGTGTGTTACAAAATGTGTTACAGTTATGGGTTAGTGTTACAGCTGCACGTGTGCTATGGATGCGGGTCTGTGCGTTACATTTGTAGGTTAGTGTGTTGCAGCTGCATGTGTGTGTGTCATTGTGTTACAGGTTCCTGCGGGAAAGTGTGTTACACCTGCATGTGTGTCACCGAGACTGTTGCTCCTAAGTGTGTTACAGCTGAATGCATCACGGTTGTGGGTTAGTGTGTCTAGGTTCCTGACTGATAGTTTGCTGTATTAGAACTAGAGCTGCCACGATTAGTCGACTAATCAACGACTAATCGACTCTTAAAATAGTCGAACACTAATTTTATAGTTGATTAGTCGTTACTTCATATTATATGGAGTAGGAGTGTTGTAAAGTTGATGTATAATGGCTAATTTGGCAATTAACTAATATTTTAGCTAGCTATCAGCTTCAGCATTTTCAGTTATTACCTTCAGCGATTTCAGCTATCAACTTCAGGGATTTTAGCTATCAATTTCAGCATCTCCAGCGGCCAAATTCAGTTTACAGTTTTCACAATAGCATTATCGCGGGTAATGCTATATATTTACTTTGTAGTTAATTTAAAGCTAATGATGGCTAAGATGTGTGCTTCACATCCAGTTTGCGCACGACCCGATTAGTCGACTAATCGGAAAAAATAATCGGTGATTAGTCGACTATAATTATTTGTGGCAGCACTAATTAGAACGCCTCATATCTCCATGCGAGTGCTTTACTGTTGGGTTTAAATGCATGCAGCAGTATGCACGTACGTCCCAGCTTTGTTCCAACTTTACAGCTCTGATACATTCTTAGAAGTTAATCATAAATTCAGGATTTGTGCTGCTAAAATTGCAGTCATCCTAGCTGGTTTTGTTATTTAGCTCCTTTTCAAGGATCTTTTCAAACTTGTCATATCTGGACAGGTTTGTGTTAAAAAAAAAATAAAACCAAAAAAAACTGTTTCTTCTTCTTCTAGACAGTGGAAGCAGCTCTCCTCTGCCTAAGTTCGCCTCGTCGCCTAAACCCAACAACAGCTACATGTTCAAACGGGAGCCTCCTGAGGGCTGTGAGAAGATCAAAGCCTTTGAGGAGATGAGGTGAGGAGATCTGCCGCACCCCAGTCGGCCGCTTCAACAGCATCTCTGACTCTTCCCGTTTCTCTCTGCAGCTCCAGACAGTCTGCATCGCCCTCTGCCCCCCTCTTCTCCTGCCCCGACAAAAACAAGGTTAACTTCATCCCCACAGGCTCCGCCTTCTGCCCCGTCAGACTCCCCGGCTCCCTGCAACTGGCTGCGGCCCTGGAGCCCGGCCAGGACGGCACGGCGGCCTCGCATCCACAGGGGGCGTCCTCGCTCCAAGGCGCCCCCGCTCAGGTCTCCACGAGCACCAGCACAGACGACCCCCCCGAGGAGCCCTCACCCTCAGAGACTGCAGAGCCCGAGCAGGACAGCTAAACCTGAACAGAGCTGGACTCTGTCTCCTGGCCCCTCCTAGTGAGCACCACAACCCACTGTCCTGGCGGGGAGGGGGGGACGCTCTTTGTGCTGACCCTCTTCCGATCCCTTCTGTCTCTGCATGACACAGCAACCACGTTCCCCGAGCTCCACCCCAATGACTCCACCTAGACTCGCGCTCTGTGCTGCAGAAAGCCCGACTGTCTGCGTGAACGCAGCCGGGGGGTGGGGGGTGGGGCATGCATCTTAATGTGGTAGTATATTTCTGATTAAGTTATATGTTCAATTCTGTTCTCACTGTACAAATAAGCTGCAGACATATATAGATAAATATATATAGAAAGAGATATATAAATACATTATGAAGTGTGCTAGGAAGACTGCTGGGTCACTGATCTGGCTATAGAGGGAATCATCTGCCCCACCGAGTGCAGTGCCCCCTGCTGGTGACTTTAGCACACACTGACCGGGGCAGCTCCTCCTCCTCCTCCTGCTGCTTGTGATAAAAACTCTCTGTGGAGAAGGTCAAGAGAGGACCGATTGGAGATGCAGCATTTGTGAACATCTGTAGTTATTCTTAATTGCAGCAACTGCTTTTAGTCGAACGGGACCACGGAGCTGCAGATGCTGCACACTCACAGTTTTAGAGGGGTTGAACTCTCCGACCCGTGTGGATTAAGAATCTCTCTTTCAGGATGTCTGTAATGAAGTGTGCTGCAGGAAATACAAAGTTACAGATTAATCTCATGAAAATGAAACATCTATAGTTCAGGTTTTACTCATGATTGTTCAAATTTGATATAATCAGAACAAATCTCAGTTCAAAATGAAACTGCAACCATGGACCAGTCAGAGTGAAAACGTTTAGCTGATGTTCGCTTCATTGCAAGCATTTTTTGTTCATGTTTTTGATGTTTAACACACACGTTTCTTCATCATTCAGACATCTGTAGTTAAAAATTCCACCAACGGAAAGTTCTGTCTAATATGAGGTTTCTGGTCTTGTTTGAGAGCTTCAGATCTCCGTGTTTCTGTGCGTCCGCTCGGCATCCAGCTCTATTCCGTAGCCATTCCAAGTCAAACCATTCCCGGCACCTCATCCTCTGAAGGAGGGTGGAAGTAGGACCAGCAGGCAGCTCCGAGGAAAACCCACAAATCAAAAATAGCCTGCGGAGGTTGTGTTCCTGCCCCCCGCCCCCCACCCCGTGCACCTTTACGCACTATGGCAATAAATCTGGTTGTCTGGTCCACTTTGTGCAGTTGTGTGTCTGAATCTGCCTCAGTAATGTTGTGTTGAGCTGATATTCGGTGTGAAACTACGTTCACACCGGGCATGTGATGCAACTTGAACTACTGACTGTATATGAGAACTGGACTGAGTACCCCCTAGCATTCCAAATAGGAACCAACTCGACCAACTCGCTTCAATCACTTCTACTGACAACGTCTGGTTCCAACGTGGCGATGGCCTTATAGTGGAAAAGTGGCAACTGAGCTGACTTCATTTCATTGGAACCAAAAGCAAGATGTTTTCCATGGGTGATGTCACTCTTGCTCTGTCCAGCTCTCTATATACAGTAAATGTCTTAAATGCACATTTAGAAACAGGGAGGAGCTTACCAGCACATGTTCGCCTCCTACCGTTTGAGGTGGTCGCGAAAGGTTGAACCAGTGCAAATCTTACTCCAGACTTTCTTTCAAGCTACGATCACATCGCTCGTGGCAACACATGTTCAAGCAACCACTTTTAATAAGAAGTCCATGTAAACATGCACGAATGTGCGTTTTGGGCTTCCGCCTTCAAAATGTTAACATTTACGCGTAGCTACGCACATTTTTTAGACTGTTTTTGGAATGCTCTTTTAAAGTTAAACTAGATGGAACAGGGGTTTGTATTTGGCAGTGCCAATTTGAAGGCATCCACTTTAATTAATTGACGCAAGTGCTAATTTTTCATGGAAGATAAATTAATAATTGCTGTTTGAAATATTTAACACTTTCATTATTTCAGAATTTCCTCCCTGCACACTATATAATGTGTTCTACAATTCCAAAATTTCCCACAAGTCCTTTCAAAAAACTAGAGCGCATTGATGCTCACTACAAATATAAACCACAATGCATTGCAGTTGAACTTTTGTCCAAAAAAAGTGTTTAAATGTAATTTTTTATTAAACCATCCACATTTTCATCATCAGAACACAGTGGAGTCACAAATAGACATCGTAAAATATTCATATTGATTTGATTTTCACTTCATGAAATTGGTGACATCATATCCAGCGCTTAAAATAAAGAAAGAAAAGTAGTAAGCAAGGTGTCTGAATTGCTTTTAAAATCCAGGGCTCTAGATAGTTCCGTACTATACAGTTTTTTAGTGGTAGTAGTAGTTTATATCAGAATAGAGCCGTTTGAGGGCTGCACGGTGGTGCAGTGGTTAGCGCTCTTGCCTCACAGCGAGAAGGCCCCGGTTCGACTCCCGGCTGGGACCTTTCTGTGTGGAGTTTGCATGTTCTCCCCGTGCATGCGTGGGTTTTCACCGGGGACTCCGGCTTCCTCCCACCGTCCAAAAACATGCTTCATAGGTTAATTGGTGACTCTAAATTGCCCCTAGGTGTGTCTGAGAGTGTATGTGAGTGTGATTGAGGCCCTGCGACGGACTGGCGACCTGTCCAGGGTGAACCCCGCCTTCGCCCATCAGTAGCTGGGATAGGCTCCGGCACCCCGCAACCCCGAAAGGGACGAAGCGGACAAGAAAATGGATGGATGGATAGAGCCGTTTGATCCCCAGTCTCAGCTATGGCTACAAAGCTCAACTTAAATCCTCCAGATCTCCTTTCCTATTGGTTTATCAGGAATTTGCTGTGGACAAGAAATTAGTGGAAGAATTCAAAAAATGATCAGTTATAGTTTAAAGCTTGGAAATGAATGTTATTTTTCATTTTTTTTAGGGAAGTTTTTGGTAAATGAGTTCAGTCCTGCAAGAACAAGTCCAGACCGTGTCAATGATGCAGGAGGACCTGTCCCTTCCAGGAGAACAACTGTTGGAGTTTACAGCTTGTCTCCAGATGGAACAACTGATGTCTTCAGGGCATTGAGAGGATCATATCCAAGAGAGGTCACATGGACAGATGTCGGAGACGAACACTTGGCATTTATGCGTCTTCATCTCTGTGAAACAATAGTCTGCTCTGATGGCAGCCATGAGTGTGTTCGTCTGTGCACACTTCATAGTTCTGGCCAGTGAGGATATTCGCCATGCACAAACATCACCACCCGTCCATGTATTGAAGTGTCTTTAGGAAAGACACTGAGAGCCATAGAGTTCCTGGTGGTTATTGGTGGTGCCAGTGGAGCTGCCAACAGTATGTGAATGTGACTGAGACTATAAAGCACTCAGGGGCTTCTAAGAAGATGCTAAAAGACTATATAGGTAACACCATTTACCATAACCTCCCTTTCTCCTGAAGTTTCAGTGAAGAAAACTCCAGTTGAGCAGGACGGCAGAAAATGTTTGGACAGCTGAAGGCCACACAGCCAGCACAGGAGGCTACAAAAATGAGCAAAAGGGCAAAATGGAAAAGAAAACAAACAAGGACCTGACCATGAGAAGCAAATAATGTGAAAACTTAAACTAAACAGAGTAAAAGGGAAGTCAACGGAAGCGGTGGATCCTCACAAGAACGTCATGAAGCAGAGATGCAAGTCTATGAGTCCAGATAACCACTCTGAACTTTCACCACCTTCCATCTATGTTCTTCCGCTCATCTGGGACCAGACCAGATTGCGGGGCAGCAGTCTAAGCAAAGATGCCAGACTTCCTCTTCCTGGCCACTTCCCCTAGCTCCTCTGAAGGGACCTTGAGGCGTTCCCATTCCAGCCAAGAGACGTAATTACTCCAGCGTGTCCTAGGTCTTCCACTGGGCCTTCACCCAGTGGGACATGCCTGGAACACCTCCCCAGGGAGGCGTCCAGGTGGCATCCGGACCAGCTGCTCAAGCCACCTCAACAGGCTCCTCTGGAGGGGCAACGGCTCTACTCCGAGTTCTCAACGGGTGCAAGCTTCTCAACCTAGATTGCGCGTCATCAGAGCCCCACCTTGGAGCCAGGCCTGGGGTCTGAGCTCACAGGCGACCGCCAGGTGGCTGAGGCTCCTCCCCCAGTTGGGTCCTTCCCAAAGGAACAACGTGGGATCACTCTCCAGTGGGCTGCCCACCTGCAGGAGGGCTAAAAAGGGGCCGGTGCAATGTGGTTTTGGTGGCAGTCAACCGTCCTAGATGGTTGAAACCCTGGTAATGGAAATTGGCTTTTGGGACTTTCTCCACATTTTCAGAATAAAATCTGAAACTTTTATTTTATTTTATTGTGATAAAATAAAAAAATACATTATACATAAAGTATAATCATTAATGACTGTGTGCAAAGTTTGAAAAAAGGTTCGCATGAAGTGTTTTAACTTATCAAGTCCAAGCTCTCATTTTCAAGTTTAGTTCGAACTTAAATGTATAAAACAGCATTTATTTTTGCAGAATTACAATGAATAAACACAAAGCATAAACACAGGAAGCAACAAATTATGGGCAAAAGTAAAAAGAAATAAATAAATAACAGACACACAGGTGATGGTTTCTCCTGTAGGTTGAATTCCTGCTGCAGAAATCATCCGTCTTCAGACTGTGTCCTTTTGGGGTCAACCCAGCTATTGTTGGACGAAGGCGGTGAACACCATGAACAGGTCACCAGTCTGTCACAGGGTCGCACATACTTAGAGACAAATTAGAGGCATCAATAATCCTTTGCAGCATGTTTTTGGACTGCCTGGAGAAAAGCCACACATGCAAGAGGAAAACATGCGAACTCCACAGGAAATGTCATTTAAGAAATATTGCTTCTTTCCTGACACAGGAGATGCAGTTGCTGAGTAACAGTCCAGCAGGGGGCAGCAGACCTCCATCACAAGTGGAGCAGAAGTCCTAATGAAACCCATTTCCCGCCTTTTTGGATGGTTTCTCCGCTGATTGAAAGCCTTGTTTGCGTCTCCGCCCGGCCGCGCACCTGTCTGAGCTGCTCGGAGCGTGTGCGACAGACACCTGCCGGCTCACCTGCTCCACTCTAACTGCAGGAAATAGAAATGACAGGAAGCACGCCGACCGTCCAACAGGAGAAGCCTTGTTGGCAGAGTTTCAGCCGCTAATCGGCTTTGTCCCCACCTCTTTTCTGTGCTAATCTCGGGCTCCCAGCACAGCCGTCCTGGGCACAGAAAACAAAGGTGGGAGTCTTTTTAAATGAAATTACAGTGCAAAAAGCCTCTTGTAATCCTCTGCTCTTCCAGCCTCCTCAGCTAAGCTGCCGGTTCTCCGTTCAAACACAGCTCTGTGCTAAAATGCTAATCCCAATTTATTAAAAAGAGAAAATAAAAAAAAGAAGAAAATAATGGCTCTGATTACTCGCATGCACGAGTGGCTGCGTGAGGACACAGAGTTCAGCGCGGCGCGGCACAGGTTGCCGTGTCCTTCACTCTCACTTCACGCCCTGATCAATCAAGTCTTTAAATTAGCAGCTTGTTAGCGAGCATTGTTCCCAATCAGAGCGTCTGAGTCTGCAGACAGAGGCAGAGGTGAGGCTCAGCGCGCAGCTCCCCGCTCCATCCCGTCTCCACCCAAACGCACCGGCTGCTGCTCTCATTACGGTCCCAATCACAACGCGTGTGTGCACGCCGCGTGGAGATAACATCAGATAAAGCTAGCCATACATCACTCTGTCTGGCTGGTTTCTGAACAAAACATCTGTTTCAGAATAAAATTAAACAGTCTACAACATTTCTGCTTCTAGACTGGATCAATGTTCTGGGAAAAATACTCACAATACTTGAATTATTAAAGATCTTGAGAAAGAAGCCCACATCATGACTCTCCCGCCTTTTCTTCAAGGCCTCCGTGGTGTTTGTATGATAGGATGCTCAATTCTGTTCTTTCAATCTCTTATGTGTCTAGAAAACTTCAATCCAGAAGATTCAGTAATGCTTGGAGTTCTATCTCTACCCCTTTGCAAACCCACAACGAGAAACAGTAGAAAAAAAGTAGCATACGCTATAAGCCCTACCAGATCTAGCTGACGTTGACATTATATGACCAGTGGACCATAAAAGGTAGAGGGAAGAGGTGGTTGATGGCGGTTTAATGCAAAAATACCAAAGTGACCTTTTAACTTCGAGCATAAACCAAATAAAAGGATAAAGTTTCAGGGCTCAAACTGATGAAGCCAAATGTCATCCCATTAAAATACATGCAGTTTAACAAATTGAACTTAAATATAAAAATATATATTAAAATGTAAAAGAAAAGAAATGTGAATTAAGCAAAAGACTCAGAAGTTACCAGACTGTAACTGCTTCCATCTGTAGGGAGAACAAAACAAAAACACAACTGTGCATTAAGGAACACAATCTAGGACCTCAATATCTCACAAGAATTCATTTCTTTTTTCACCTTCAAAATACGATGTAAAAACACATCAGGCTGGAATCTTCCCATGAGGCCACTGGTGGGCAGCATAGAGTGACACACTTTTAAGTGTTTTTGAGGT
>NC_050524.1:29284658-29288396 GCF_002922805.2 Oryzias melastigma | reverse complement strand
ATGTAAAACAACAGTCTTACAATGCTACACGTTAGCCACATTAGCGTATTTATAAAACCTCCAACCTCGATTGCAACTCAAAAAAAAGAAACTACTACTCTAAAACAAACGTTACTGTGACTACGCTAACCCCCACCATTGCTAGTAAAACGTAAAAATACACAGGCTGTGTCCGAATTCCTTTCCTACTCACTATTTAGTGCGTTCGCCATTTTCTAGTGCTGTCAGAACCTACTATTCCAAAATCGAGAAAATTCCCAGAAGTCTTTGCAAAAAACTAGTTTGCATTGATGCTCACTACATTAACAAATATAGAGCAAAATGCATTGTGGTCGAACAATTTTTGGGATAAAAATGTGTCTTAAAATATTTTTTTAATAAGCAAATCCACAATTTCATCATCTGAATAGTGGATTCACAAATACACGTCCTGAAATGTTCGTATTTATTCAATTTTCACTTCGGTGACATCATATCTGGTGTTTATAAAACCAAAAGAAAGCATGGTGTCTGAATTGCTTTTAAAATCCAGAAATTACACTATATAGTCCTGTACTGTATAGTTATTTAGTAGTTCGGGATCAGGGTGGGATTTTGGGCATAGCCATAGTCCTACAACGCTACACGTTAGCCATGCTAACATATTTACAAAAAACCCGATCTTGGTTTCAAATTAAAAGAAACAAAGCGCTCTTAAACTGATTTGCATCTACCTACTAACTCCTGCCGACACACAAATTTACACACTGCACATTCTCACACTTCTTGCTTGTGAACCTCTGTGTATGCGAGAATCAGAGTGAAGTTGCTTTTGTGTTTCCACCTTTAGTTGTGTGAACACCCTCTGGGATGTTAAATCAAGCCAGATGAGGGAAGTTGGCAAATAAGATCTGTAACTTCATTACTTCCGTCTAATCGTCAAAAGTGCATTAAAAGAGTGTAGGGGTGAATCAGATGGATCTCAAATGTAATTTGCAAATGTGTAGCCCTAACAGACAAGGTACCTATAAAGCTACAGACATACCGGGCAATTGGCAAGGCGGCCCATCCTCGGCTGCAAGAGTTCACCAAGAGACCAGCAACACACTCTCAGACACAGTTGCACTCACAAATTTAACCACAGACATAAGATTTAATAAAAAGAAATGCAGAATATGTTTTCACTCAGTTACCGCTGATTTTTCCTGCACGTCTTCTGGCTCCTTCAGCCTCTTAGGCCATTGATTGTTATATAATATAACTAAATTATAGCCTATTTCCTGACAGAAAATGTCCGTCCTTTCAAATTAATTACTAACTTACTAAGTGGGGATGAAAATAAACCTCCTCAGAGCACAGGCATCCGCCACATCAACATGAATCATGCTTTGTGACGTGTAATATTTTACCTTTCATTCCCAAATGTCTCCAATTTGGTAAACTTGTGTTGTCTGACTGACTTGGTTTAACAATGGGAGCATGAATGCATCCTTTTCTGAATATTGACATTTAGTTTTGCACATGTCCACCAGCTTTATGCAACTTTAAAAGTATTTATAGATGGAAATTGTTGCCAGTGGCAACGAAATGAACTGAGGGGTGATAGGATATGGAGAAAGACCTCAGCTCAGGTGGAAATTCGAAACAGAACAGCAACATTTAGATTTCCATTTCACTGAGGGGAGACAAACTGTTTAACTGAATGAGAGTTTTTCCACCATTTTCTGGCTTAAAATTAGTTTTTTTTCATGGTTGCTAATCCTTTTTGCTCCAATAACTGAATCAAACCAAAGAACGTTTCGGGATCAAGTGTATCATGGGGGGATTTTGCTGATTCTAGCTCCGGCGCAGATTGAATCGTTCCTCGGCTCCAACCCAGTCTGTAGGAAATAAAGAGACGTGCAGGATCATCCTGCTGGAGCTGTGGCTTTGTGTCAGGGTCACTGTCGGAGTTTCTCTTTGGAGTGGTGTGCGTGAGCAGAAAGGGCAGGGTGACGACCTCAAGAAAAGCCCCGTTTAAACAAAGCTGCTACCCGGTGTGAGATTAGACGGGGAGGCGTGTAAGACATGCTGCGCTCGCGCCGAGCCAGCCGGCCGAGAAGATAAAGATGAGAAAACGCCAGGAAATTACAGAGCGACTCGGCGCTATCACCTGTCTGCAGAGCTGCAGGTAGGAGATAGAAGGGTCGTAAAAACACGCGGGGCTAAGAAGAACGGCCTCTCACCGTATTATGCTGGGGCGGCAGGCTGAACATCCGTATCTGTCTGAGGCACTCACCCTGATCACACCACTGCCCTTTCTCAATGTCAGCTCAGAGACAGCAGGAGAACAGGTCCAAATCACTGACCAAGAACCCGGACTGGAGAAAAACACCCTTTTTTAGGGTCTGGGGAGAAGTGGACCCCACCTGGGTCAGAGTCTTTAAAGAGCTTCACACCCGATTCCCTTCATGACACAACCCTGTATTGTATCTAGGCTTGGGCCGGCCAGAATTAGGTCCTCTTGAGGCTACTGGAAGGAAGCCCTTGCCAACCTCTGCGTGTTCACTGATGAGGAAGAAAGTAACCAAAAAACTGAATTGGAATTTAGTCCTTGTAACCCTTGTGCTGTCTTAGGAATGTTTACATTAAAAGGGGGGTCATCTGGACCCCACAAGACAGCGCACTGAACTTAATTTTTCAAGGATTTTTTTATATCTTCACTGGTGTCCTTGGTGAATATAAAATCCATTCCACCTTTGTCATGGGAGGGATCACACATCAATATAAGGGTGTGGTAATCTGCACAAGGGTTCATAAACAGTTGGATAAGACTAAAACCAAATACTCTGGGTTGCCGGCATGACAGACAGTGCCCTGTAAAATGGATTCCACAGATATACCCCCAAGGCGCGTCCTGTGTGGCATCAGGCCAATGTCTGGCAGGGGAGAGGAGACCCCCATGGTCCGACAAGATCATTTATAGCTTTGTTTTTCAGTGAAAATGTACAGATTAGGTCGAATCAAAACGATTACACAAACTATGGAATCACGGCACAAAGCAGTATCCACAAGTAACCACGATATCCAAAAAGTCTTTTAAGGTAGAGAGCTTCACCTCCAGTGTGTCATTTCTTCAACTACTTTAAAGGGACCCTACCATGATTTTCTTAAGCCTTTCAGAGTGAACTATATCCATACATATGATCATATATTACATTTGGACCACTAAAAAAAACAAATTGTTTATGAAATATTAGTTCTATTTCATGAATTTTTCCCTACCCGGAAGTAAAACGGCTAGATTCCTGAAGCTCCGCCTGCCGCTGCGTGCTGCTGCTGTCTGCGCCATGACGTCATCCCAGACAAAATCCGTGTCTCTGTATTTCTCCCACGAAAATAATCCAAACTTCTTCAAAGATGGATGCAAATATGATATATCTGCCTTTAGTAGGTTTGGCCATCTAAACTCCTTCACAACACAAACACACACGGCCTCTGCACAGCTGTGCGGGACCAGGTGTTAAGGTGGCGTCTTAAGGTAGCGCCGCGGAAAAAGTAACACTCCTATTTGAGCTGGAATTTATTGAAGACAGGACACAACAGGAATATATACGGTATTTTGCATCTAAAATGGACGTTTTTTTCTCTCTCTGATAATCACTGGTAAGGGGATAAATTCAGTGTTGTGTAAGCGGGGGGCGGAGCTTGCAGCACAGACTCTTCCTGGAGGGAGCTGTTTGAAACGATCTTACATCAGCACGTTTCCAACCGCTCGTT
>NC_050524.1:29277874-29283619 GCF_002922805.2 Oryzias melastigma | reverse complement strand
TTATTGATTGTTTCGCCTTCCAAAACCCTGCAGACTGCACTAGAAGCCTGTAAGTGCTGTGGGGAACCCTGTGAGGACTCTTGGCTTCTCTCTACCCCTGCAATTGTAGGGGCTTTTGAAGGGGTAGGGGTGTCTGAAATATTTTTTTCAAGGGGTAACCCTCACGGCGGAGGTAATCAGAGCCCTCCTCAGGATGTTCCACGTCGAGCTGTGCCGTGATGTCAGAAGGGGCATGTATCGGACACCCAAGGAGGAGAACACTGAGGGCAAGACAAATGCAGTTTATAGAAGCTCGTGGTAATAGAAACAATGATACTGCCAGATACACATGGGAGTCTCCAGGAAACAGGCAGTGGTGTAGAAATGAGAGTATAAGGGAATCTGTGTAAAGTTCAGTCCAGGGTCATGCACATGAAATCCAATCCAGAATCCAAAACTTAGACTTGACTCAACGTCCAAAAAACAGATCAGGGATAAAAACCTGCAGGGAGAAACGTCTACTTGATGTGACTAATTGCTCGAGGGTTGAGAACACAATGAAGAGGTGGAGTGTGGGAGAAGAAATGGAGCTTAAATACTCGAGGATCCAGAAGACACCAACAGTATGGCAAGCCATGAAGGACAAAAATCCCCTAGATCCTGACATGTGGAGAAGTGCTTTTCTTCATAAGGAAATTCTCTGAAGTGAAGAAGTCTACATTTAAGTGAAAGTAATTACTTTTTATTTTAGTATGACCTTTTTAAGTTATAAAACTAAAGTTGTTCTGTATTTCCGAGCGCTATCAAGTATGCGCTAATGTATTAGACTGGGGACTATTGATGACACCATTGAGTGATAGTAGTGTCCAAATTTGAAGACAATATTTTCCCATGACTCTGTTTGGAGGGCTAATTGTAGGGGTAGGGAGAAGCCGGGGTAGGGGAATAATTTGGATTTGGCCATACTCTTTCTTTACTAATATTTAACAATACATGTACAACACGCACAGCAATCGTACAATCCATTTTTATCATCTTTTAACCCCTTTCACCAGAATTTTACCTTCAGTGTTTACATTCTCCAACTTTTTACAGAATTAGCATAATTCAAGCAAATTCTGAAGCACAAAAAAAATAAGCCCTGAGCTGATATGCAACAGCAACAAAGTCTTCACGCAATTATCATTCATTAGCAGAGCTTTTTGGTGTTATGCAACAATAGTGATGTGTTGCATTGTTTACTAAAAGGTGCTTTTCTATGCTTCAGAATAAATGGATTCATGTTGATTGTATGGGAGGTAGAGAATTTACGGTATTTCAAAGGGTGGGGTTTTTTTTAGGCGTTGCAGGCGACATCTCCGGTGTTAAAGGGTCAAGGTGGTCCTACGAACCTCAGTGGAACTTCCCTTAAGATCCGTCCACTCCTGTCTACAACCCTCTACGGGTCAACCTAAAAGCTTTTTAATTGTCAACTCCTCATATGGATGCATACGACTAAGGGTTTAGTGCTCCGGGTAAAGGTCTGTTTGGTCCACAGGTCTGTGCTTCAGTGCATTTCCTGCAGAACATCAACTAAAATGCATGCCTGTGATGAACAACTGCATCAGAATCACCAGAAAACCAGAAAAAAGAGGAACACTGAGGTACACAAACCCAATCCGCCTCACATGTATCTAAAGACTGTGTTCTGAGCTGGAATAATACATGATGTACATACTAGGTTTTTTGTGTCAGCTTCAGGAGCTTCATTTGGTGTCCAAAAAATATTGTAATATCTATGGATTTTTGCTTAGCATCAACACATATTACAGTGCATTACTCAATCATCCGTTTGTAATTCAATTGCAGGTTATTAACAGCGATAAGGGGTTTCACATCAGGACTCCCCAGACCTGATCTAGACTGTCTTGATCGGATGATGCCCTTCATCATCGAAACCCTTCTGGGACTTCCACTGCAGCTGCTCAGCAAAGAGGGCAGATTTCTGAGCGCGTCCTTGGCACATCACATCAAATTTACAGCCACATAAAAAGGTAAATACTCTGCAAGGCTGCACAGATACAAGCTGCTGATTGTCCTTCCTATTACAGCTTTATGGACGCTGTAATTCACGCAGACATGCGCCGCCAGCCAGCTTGAACCCACGACTGCCTCATTCTGTGGGGATCGGCCCGCGTACAGTAACTCAGCCAATGAAAGGGCGCCACACGCCAATGAGAAGGAGCTGCTGAGGCTTCTTCAAGCCTCATCCTGGGAGGATTTTTTTCCCCAGATTTTTTTCTTAAAGGGATATCTGGATAGCGACATCCTGAGAGAGATTCTGCAGTGTCAGCAGATAGAACAATTGTTAGATCAGAACCTTGGTCTCCTCTGTCGGTTCTAGAAAAACAGCAGAACTGTGGAGTTTACTAATACTACAGAGTAAACCATGAACACTAACTAGATAGTGGTGACGCAGTGGTGAGAAAGTTGGCATTTGTTTAGTAAGAATCAACAGCTCTATGTTTGTTAAGCAGATTATTGGTTGTTTTTGGTTTAGCAATAACTTCTTTAAGGATTGGTACCCAGATCAAGGCTGGGTTAAATATTTAAAACCCAAATGAAACATTTAGAAAAAGTTATTGGTGTTTGGCCAAAAAAATGTCAAATGTCCAAAACTTTTTGGTATTCTAAAATAAACTAATTATTTTCAGCTTCAAATGTTCTGTTTTTTAGGTTTCAAAACTCAAAATTTCAATTTCAAAACTTTTTATTTCACTTTCAAGTCGTTTTTTTTGTTTTCAAATCTAAAATTTTCAGTTTCAAAACTTTTGGCCCTGTTGTGGTGTATTGGGGCGGGGCTAACACGAAGGACCAGTCAAGATCGATAAGGATGGCAACTTCAGTAATGGTGCATTCACTGACTCTTTGTGATCATTACGGTCAGAAAATGGCTGTTTAGTCTGTACTATCATAGTCTGAAGTTGTCCCAAGACGGGTGTAAAAAGCAGAGTTTTATCGCGTACAAACCGCGCGTCCAAAGCTCTGTTCTAGCCCGTTCAAAGTGCCGTGTTGCCACATATGACAAATACAGTAACTCGTAAGTCCATGCAATGCAAACTTCCACATCATCGTACCTCCATGGTTCCAGAGCGTCCTCATTCTCTGCAGTCAGGTGCTCAGAAGATTTATGGGCGGAGCAGAGGCTCGTGGTTGTAGGCCTGTTAGGACGCTGATGCAAGGACACCCCCTCATCCCAACCTACCGCAAATACAAACTCAACTAACAGCGTTAGGAGGTGACGCCTTCACAGGTTTGCTAGTTTGGCCGCAACATTAGCGATACAAAGACTTACAAAGTTGAGAACCCTGCAGGTTCTTTTTGCTCTTGGTCAAGTAGTTATTGTAACGTCACAATTAGGGCTGGTTGATAAAAAATGATAATTGATCTGAGCTTAATAGATCAATAATCAATCCATAAAAGTAGAGATTGATCTGCCTTAGAATGCCAAAGTCTGCTAGCTTGATGCTAACATACATGTGCAAACGTGTGCATGGAGGTTACATATCAACACTGCCACAGCCCATAAGCCCCTCCCCATCTTTCCACCTCAGACCCTCGATTTCCTCCCATCTGGGTCATAAGGGACCCTCTTCTCTACATGGGTATAAGATCTGGGGAGATCTTCTCAATCTTAGCCTTCTCTCAGCTTGGATTTGAAGCAGCACAGCAAAATAAAGTGCAAATGCTGTGACCTCCACAAAAGCTGAGAAAAAAACTTTTGATCAGATCTCATGACCTTTCATAACTTCTTCAGTCATGATGGTCCTTATAGCCACCTTGATTTTACCAGATATTACTAACTCCAGGTGTGTTCCGCTTTCTGTAGCATTTCAGACTGCTTACTAGAAAACTATCTGGCGTTTCTGCAAGCAATGCACAGGATTGGTCTCAGGAGTTTGTGTCAGACACAGATAACATGCTGAAATGATAATATTCGTTTGTGCAACCCTACTTAAACCTATCAATGCACCAGTGGAGGCCTGTCTAGGACTGATTGTCGTGACAACCTTCTGCTGATCCCCCCCCTTCTGGTTCCAGATATGTCCTAATGGCTGCTGCACAAAGATGCAACCGTCCTCAAAGCCTATAAAGTCCCAATCTGATCATTTTTCGTTCTATTTTAAAAGCATCTCCAAATTTAAATTTAAACCTGCACCAACAAATGAGGAATGCACTCATATGACAGGTGATTGTTTTTGAAACTTTGAGGTGTGTTTACTTGTTGGTTCACCACCTCCACCCTGGTGTATTTTGCCGGGTGAAGCAACAATAAAGAAGCAATGCTGTTAGCATGATGCTAATATATATAGCAACCCCCCAGTTTATTGTGTTTTGGAGGAGATGATTCAGTGTGCGCAGGCGAAGCGATCAGGTGATTTGACAGCGCATGACGCTGCGATGAGCGCCTTTTACAGTCAAAACGAAGCCACGGTGATGTTGTAAACCATGTACATGCTGCAGCTCAGACCCTCCTCACCCCCACCACCATGACAAATGTGTTGTTGGGATGCTACAAGGTTAGAAGACACAAGAAAATCAGCGGCGAGAGCTTCCGCTGAGCTCTGCTCCTCGCTCTGCCGATTAGCCTCATCATCAGGGGCTGTTTAGTATTCTGCTGATGTGAAAAGAGTTTGGCGGGGCAATGGGTGGCAGAGCGGGGCACTCCGTCATTAATGTGCCCATCGCTGTTATAATACGCCTAATGACACCGCTCTTCGGCGGCGTGCTGCGAGCTCGACCGCAGGGAGCCCGGCTCAAATGTCTGCAGGAGCGACACCTCCCGTCATCAATTCCGCACGTCTCTTCTCCAAATACTAAACCCCACATAATGTCTTTCACGGTTCAGCAGTCTTACAGGGTTCCCTTCCTGCCGGCCTCCAAATGGGCAAATTAATAGTTTCTTTGAAACAAATTGGAATTACACCCCTCGATGCCTTAATGTCAGAACGCGAGCGCGCCAACACCCCAGCTCCGACTGTTGATGGAGAATGAAGATCTTAGGAGGAAGAGGAGGCGGGGGGTCCGGCATGGAGTGTGCCGAGCTTTGAGCTGCTCATTGTCATAGTCATTCATCTCTGAGCTGTTTGCATGGCAGCGACACACACACATAGCAGCAGCAGCCTCCCCTAACTGCAAATACAGACATCTTTGTTTCATCGCTCCTGTTTTCACGTTTCATCCATCGCTGACAAAAGCTGAGAGTAGAGCTGCCGAAATACTGAAACCAGTTGGGCTATAAAAAATAACTTCTTAAACCCTTGTGCTCTTATGGGGTCCAAATGACCCAAGCCTAATATTGATGTGTGATCTCTCCTACGACAAAAGTGGACAGGATTTCATGTCTGCCACAGACACCAGTGAAGATAAAAAAAAAATAATTGGAAAAAAAAAAAAAGGTCAGCGCACTGTCATGTGGGGTCCAGATGACCCTACTTTTAATGTAAACATGCCTACAAGGGTTACTGAGTGACCTAAAGTGACCAAAGGTGGAACTTTGATTGATAAATATACAAATTTTTACTTTTAAAACCACAAAAAATCATTTTTTACTTAAAAAAATGTAAAATATTTGAAAAGAAAATAGATATGAAAATACATCATTTATTCTCATCAGCTGTCTTTGAGGATTACTTGACTCTAACATTCACAGCTGAGTACGTTTGCCCTCCTTCCTTTCATCAAATTGTTATTCCCGAGATTCCAGATGTTGCTGAACTACTTCTG
>NC_050524.1:29216454-29277334 GCF_002922805.2 Oryzias melastigma | reverse complement strand
GTTGCAGATGCAGACACACCATCCATCTGTTACTTTGTCCCCACAAACTGTTTAAAGTAGTTTGATGGCAATTTGTTTCAAAATAAGGGTTGAAATTTCAGCTAAAGACTTGAATGCAGAAACTTTAGACTTTGGAGTTACTGATGAGTCTGCATGTCTGGGATGAAAAAGTTAAAGAGAATTTGATTTTATCTGTGTCACTAGCAGAGAAAATCTGCTTCATTTACATAACAGCTGATACACAAGTTCTCAGAAGATGAAGACGTTTATTAAAAGCGCCATTGTACCCACCTTTGCCCTCTTGGCCCCCTCCTGATCCACCTTCACTTTTTAATTTCCCATTTTGGGGGAAAAGAGTAAAAATCGACAAATTTCACACTTTGCCACAAAATGGTCACCAAACTATAAGCCGAGCCCCAAAAAATGTTTCTTTTTTTTGGACAATTTCTCACGTACTGACGTCGTCATTTTTGAGGGGGAGGGGTTTTCACTGGGTGCTAGCTGGTGATTTTTAAATTTTTGTTTCGGAGGTTACACTTTTGTTTAAACGTGCAGTAAGAATGAAGAATTGCAGAAACAAACTGTTTCTTGGAGTCCAGGACTGCTGAGGGCTACAATAAAGAGCTCAGGAACCGTTTGAATAAAAACATAATCCGTCTCAAAGTTTTATTTGCACAACTTGACTCAGAGAACAGAGAATACTTGGGTTCAAAGCTAGTCAAACACAAAATTGAAAGACGGGAAAGCTGTCAAAAGAATACTGTAACCAAAAAAAAGAAAAAAAGTTTAGAAAGGAATCCAGCAACATTAACATGCCACCGACTCCTTCAGTCAAAACACAACCGGAAAAAAGCATTTGATACGCCATGTTTGAAGGTCCTGATTCAACCACACAAGGTTCATGTCAGTGTTGTTGGTCCGATGGGGTAGCTTAGTGTTGAAGCCACAGTGCCTTGCGAAAGTATTCGGCCCGCTTGAACTTTTCAACCTTTTGCCACATTTTAGGCTTCAAACATAAAGGTATAAAACTGTGACTTACAGCTGTAATCGCAGCAAAAGGTGGCGCTACAAAATATTAACTTAAGGGGGCCGAATAATTTTGCACGCCCAATTTTTCAGTTTTTTATTTGTTAAAAAAGTTTGAACTATCCAATAAATTTCGTTCCACTTCATGATTGCGTCCCACTTGTTGTTGATTGATTACAAAAAATTACAGCTTTATATCTTTATGTTTGAAGCCTGAAATGTGGCAAAAGGTTGAAAAGTTCAAGGGGGCCGAATACTTTCTCCAGGCACTGTATCAGAAGGCAGTGGCTAATGCTGATGTGGCTAATAAATGAGTACACACAGGTGAAATTTAGGCCATAAAATCAGATCTTTGTAAAGCTTTTTCCTGGATGGTTTGGTCATCCTAAGTCAGCAGTAGTGTCGGCTAACTTCTCATCACAGTCAACGTGCATTCTGGATCATCTGACGTTTTCTATAAAAATTGGTATCCTCGTAGAGTTGTTTTTCTTTTATAAGAAAATAATCTTCAGCATTTGGAAACTGGACTTTTCTAGGTTATCTTTCTCCATGTTTGGTGTGCTCTGAGCTGACCGGAACCATCTCCACCTGTCTGGTTACTAAAATGGTTCTGGTATGACATCAGCTCCAGCAGAATTAAGAAGCATAGAAAGGGGCGGAGCTGATGCTTTACTGGAGAAAGGAAGATGTGAATGAAGAATACCAGTTTGACTCTGGTTCAGGTGTTCAGACAGAGCAGAGCAGGTGAGCATGGTGCCGTGTTCAGACCAGGACGGCTGCCACGCTCCGCCCTGATGGACAGGAGGAAACTCTACCACCTGAACGTCGGCGGCTCTTTCCGCCGTCTGAGGAGTTTTCTGAAAGACACTGCTGGTTGATCGACTGTCTGGAGTGAAAGCTGACTGCTGTCCAAACTGAGGAGGAGAGCTTCGTCTTCCTGGTGGAGGGAAGTGGGGGGGACACACAACTCGCTCAGGCTCAGTTTGGAACTTCCTGCTCCGCTGCTTCCTCTTTAACGGAGTCTTCCTCTTGTAGCCGCTCCTCCTCCTCCTGCAACAAAGGAACACATTGCAGTTGTCAGAAATGGCGATCACCACATGCATCAGCAAAGTGTCATTCGACTCAGCCAAATAACTATCATTTAAATATTAATGAAAATTGTATTTTTTACATGTTCTCGTGGCATTTTTCCGATGATGGAGGACATATATGAAGAAAATTAAGATTTAAATTGCATTTCTGATGATTTCTTTATTCAAACAATCTGGAAAAGATTAAAAAAATCATGTAGATGTGACCTATAGGTTACTACGGCAAGCCAGAAGCTCCTTGCTCCACTTCATTCTGATGCATCCACTTGCAGACAAATAAGATCAATTGAGAAATTTCTGTTTTCTTCGTCTGAGTTGGCATCTGGCTTAAAACTGTTCGGTTTAATAGCTCGCCACTTTTGTTGCAACGCTAATATTAGCTTAGAGTTGTGAGGGGGTGTAAGCTAGAGGAAGAGCTCATCAACGGACGGATGATGGGAAAGGGGGTGGGTTTGCTCTGTGGCAACAGTCCCGCCCACAACTCAGATGTCCACAAATGAACGACTGCGGCTCTGCATAAACTTTTTTTCTAGAAAACTAAACACGTTTTTCAGATTTGGGCTAAAAATGGCATAATCATAAATAAAAGAACACAGGGGACGCTTAAAAAAAATCTAATAATAGTTAAGAAAAATTGTCTTACCAAGATTTTTTTTTAAATGTCAAGTTTTCTTAAACTAAAATTATTTTGTTATTGAATAAAGTTCTTCATATGATTATTTTTCTTGCAAGACAGAAAACATTATTATTTTCTTGAAATAAGGGATTCACCTTTTGCAGGTTTATCAATTGTTCTACTTTTAGGTCTACGTTTGCACTGACAGAAACACGCTTTTATGTTTCTGTGTTAATGTTCAGAGTCTGACGTTGTATTTTGCTGCTTTGTGCTCCTATAGATGTGAGAGCCGTGGATGTCACAACCAGAACCACAAACAGAACAGAAAGTTTACAGTTTCCCTTTTTTTTCATAAAACTTTAAAAAAAAACAAAATACTGAGCATTTTTTAAACCTTTAAACAGTTTTAACTTTTTTTTTCTTTTTTTTAATTATTATCATTATCTTTTTTTATTTTTTTATTTTAATTTGATAGCTTCATAAAGATCTTTTTTAAGGGCTTTTTCTACTGGGTTACAAACGCAGTAGCCGTGCACCAAATGCTGCAGAGAGGATTCTGCTGCTCTCACAAACACTTTCCTGCTAGCATGTTCACCTGTGTGAAGCAGCAGCTCAGGTGTGAAGCGACGTTGCGCACGCCCAGCTCAGCAGCTTGGAGCTGCTGTTGGCGTGGATGTGAATCTTAAAGGCTGTGCAGAAGCGTGTGAAGCTGGAGGGGTGGCGGGGGTAGACAAACTGAAAGTGACAGCGGTGATTAAGCAGCTCTGACAGATACAATTACCCCCAGCTGCAGAGGTTAATGGACACATCTCCACAGCAGAATCTGTGAGCAGCGGGTTAGGATCTGCAGCCGCGCGCTCCTCACCCGGCAGGCTGACGGCTGCAGGATCTGTCGGACCGGAGCACCTCCGAGGCGCCTGCATTCTTCCCACACACAAAGCAGGTGAGATGTGCGCCTCAGCAGGCATGCTGCCTTTGAAGGGACCAAACCTCTGACAAAGGATCCCTACGAGGAGCTCCTCTATAGTCCTATAAAGCCTTGAAAAGGCTCAGTCTTCACTACAACCCACGGTTTCTTTATGAACTGTGAGCTTTCTCCTCAACAATTTATCATCAGCTAACACCTCGCATGTGTGCAGCCTGCAGGGTGAAGTGAAAAAGTCAAACCCTGACACACAATGGAGCCCACTCAGACTCTGCCGAACCAGAAAATCTGAAGAGGAGATACGGAGCAGACCAACATTCCAGGAACAATCTGGGATAAATCTGTCTTATCTTCATCGCAATTCCAGGAAGTAAATGATCATTACTTCCTGTCAATCTGAGGTATCGGGTGTCTCTGAGCAGTTGTAGGCTCCTCTGGTTCTACAACCCCCCATCAGAGAAAGGTTTTCTAAACTGCTGGGACTGATATGACCTTTGGATCATGACATCCCCCTGACCCAGAATCGAATTGTTCTAAACTTAATCGATCAATAATTGAGCCATAAAAGTAGAGATCGATCTAATGCATAATGCCGGTGTGCTAGCTTGATGCGTGATGCTGGATTTCCCATATGATTGAACTGATTCAAATTGAGAATTAAAAAAAAAAAAAAAAAAAAGGAATCAAATCGATCCCGGCTCTGGTGAATCGAATTGAATAGATTCTGGAAATACTCCGTCCTAATTGATTGATCCGTGCTTGATCCATTGTTGAAATACATTCAGGCATCAATGGTTTATATGAGAAATAATTGAGTTGCTTCCTTTTTTTAAATAAAAAAACAATATAAAGTGCATACAATTGGTCTTCCATCCAAGTGACAACTAAACTAAGGACACGAATGGAAGTTGCAACAGAGGAGCTGCCACAAACAGGCAGACGGCTAAATACAAGTGCAGCAGGTTTTATTGGCACAGACAAGAGAACAGGAGTAAAGCAGAGTTAAACGTCCACAAAGCTAAATCCGGATCAGGCAGGCAGAGATCAAACACAAGCATGAGGGCATCAGAGAACAACCAGAGTGGTCATGGTCCAAGCGAGGGTCGGGGCAGGCGGCAAACAATCAGAGTCGAAGACGAATCGGATGAAACAGAAGATCGTGTCATGATGAGAATGCTCAATTAGACAAAATACTTCTGGGTAGATGGAAAACGGCTGTTGGGCTTCTGAGAGAGACAGCAGGGGCTGATGGGAAGTGCAGTCTGGGGACCAAGGAAGTGCTAGTACTCAGGTGATGGATCCTGGTGATGGCCAGAAGGAGAGATGGGACAAAGTCGTATCCGTTCCATTTTTCTATCTGAGGAAATTCAGTTTGTATGTAGATGACACCTTAATTAGGGATTACTGCTCTAGTTAATACTGAGGTTGGGTTCTCTCTACATAGTTTATTATTAACTTTAAGATTTTTTTTTTAAAATTAAAGATGGTATTCAGAGTAATTGCCTTAATTAGCAGGGAAACCCTGACATGCCTGCCTTTCTGGATAAAGTCTTCATCCTGGTGAGTCTTTATCATCAGACGCCACTTCTGTAATCATCTGTAGTCTCACTGCGTCAGAGGAGGCTGAAAACGTAGTTACAGCTCTAAATCTGTTAGAGTTTAGGACTGAAGCAGTGTTGCATCTGCAGGAACAACACAAAGAACTCTGCCTATTTCCTCCTCCTCCTCCTCTTTCTCAGTGTGACTGAGAGTCCTGCATCACTGCTTCTCCCCCCAGAGGTCTGCTTTGTGCAAACCTCCAGAGGAAGGAGACATTCTCTCCTCTGAGGAACATGGGAAAGAAAAGCCAGGACCTTCGCAGGAATGACATCCAAAAGCAGACAGCAGAAGAGCTCACACTGGTCCCTAGGTGGCATCAAAGACCAGCAACTCAGCCCCCCCTTCCCCTCCCCAGACTGCTGCTTCACCATTAACACCCACACATACAGAAGCACGTCCTCCGGCACACGCGTACACATTACTCTGCATAATGCACAGCGGCGAACACACTTCAGGAAGCTTTATCAAGCCGGCGCAGTCCTCAAAGAGGCAGCTGTTAATTAATGTGACAGATTCTCTTCTTTATCCCCGTACTTTTTATGAGTCGGAGTGTGTGGAGCCCGCAGAGGGAGGGTGGACACCGCCACACCACCTGACCACCACTGCACCTTCAACTCCACCCAAAGTTAATCATACATCACTAGAATCAGGGTTTCTCACCTTTCAATTCTCACGAACAATGAAGCACAGACAAGACTGCTGGGAGCCATGCTTTGATTTTGAAAAACAAAAGGAGCCATGTCTTCTTTTTTGGAAACAAAAGGAGTCATGCTTTTGTTCTGAAAAAAATACAAGGAGCACTCGTCTAGGAAACAAAAAGTAAACCGTGCTTTTATTCTAAAAGTTATTGGATAGTTAAACATCCTGAAGAAAATGAAAGAACGCATTTGTATTCTGTAAATATTAGAAGGATAATTTTATGCAAAAAAGTCTAGAAACTACAAGAGCCATCATTTTATTTTGACAGTTTTGCAACAAACCACTTCAACTACCCTGTAGGATTCATATAAGCTTTCACTTCATTTCTGATCTACAGGTAAACAGCCATAACCTGCAGCAACGTGCACACTCCCACGTGCACAGTGGTGGGACTGGGTCAGTGCATGAGTAGCTCACCACAAACTACCACACAAATTATGGCACACTTGTGCGTGTGCGCATGTGTCTCCTGCAGCTTCGGGTCATAAAAGACGACTTCACCAGTCCGTTCAGCCTCCCCCCCCTACAGGCGAGAACAATTAAAGCTGATGACTGCTCGTGTTGCAGCTCCATCTCGTTTATGACCTCGGCTCCGGTTAATGTCGCTTTTCCCCAGAAAAAAAAATTCAATCGAGTAAGGCGAGGCCGACTCTGAACAAGGAAAGTCTAATTGAAACAAAAGGAAAACGCTGCATCTTTTCCTCACATGTTTGAAACGATAAAAGCTGCTGCTGAGCAGGAACCGAGGACATCACCTGCAGAGGGCTTCATCCGCCAGATTTAAGGACCCACTCCAATAAAAATCAATTTGATTCAAGTCAATTTTGATTTTACACATTTAGACACTTTTGTTTATAAATACACTAATAATATATATATATATATATATATATGTTTTGAAGGTTTTCAAATTAATCTGATACAGTTCACATACTGTAAAGCCTTTAAGTAAAATAATAATGAGATTGTTAATACTATACGGTGTTACATGGATTCTCAAATGGAGAAGCTCTAACAATTGTTCTGCTTTTCCTGGAGGCGTTTTAGTTTGGCCACTAGGTGGCAATCACGCTATAGCATGACACATTATTCCAGTAGAAGAAGAAAGTATGAGCAAAAACTTGTGTTTCCTATAAGAAATAGGCAATTTAAAAAATGTTCCTTTAAAGAGTTAGGAAAACTCATGCCTGTGAGTATATCTATCTATCTATCTATCTTGCTCCTGCGTTAGGGTTGGTGTCCCGCCCTGGTGCGTTGAGCTGATCAGATGAGTCAGGTGTCTCCAATACTGGCGGTCTTGTGCCAGCAGATCTGCCTCCTTTGCAGTAATGCCATGTTGGCGAAGGTCGCGGTCGTCTCCTGCCTGCAGCCTTTGGGTCAAACTTCAAAATGACTCTTCTAGGGTTTTCAGAGGGAAGGCGAAGAACATGGCCAAACCAGCGGGCGGACGCGGCACTGTGCTGCCAGGATGGAAGCTCTGGGCTGGTTTGTGTGGGCTCTGAGCGATTTGTTGGAGATTCGCTGGGACCATCTGCTGTTCTCGATGGTTCTAAAAGCCCTGCTATCAAAGCCATCTATTCTTGAGGCTAGGGTCTTATTTAAGGACCATGTTTCTGAGCCATATAAAAGAATGGAGAGTACGGTGGAGTTGTAGATGCGAAGCTTTGTCTTGCGCGAGATGGATTTGTGCCACCAAAGTGGTTTCTGGAAAGACTGCATAGCAGAGGCTGCCATGGCTCTCCCGCAGAGAATCTCTGGTCTAAGATCTCCATTATCTGCCACATCCCAGATAAACAAAGTTCTTCACGGGCTCATTTCCAAGCAAAATAGTGAGTGGATCTGGTTCCTCACCAACATGCATGAACTTGGTGAACTTGGAGACCCAGATTTTCTGCCTCTTTGCTGTAAACAATAAGAGCGTCCCTCAGTTGACTGTAAGATGAGCTGAATAAGATGGTGTCATCAGCGTACCCCAAATCAGTCAGTCAGTAGTTGCCGAGGGACACTCCAGGTATTCGCTCACAGACCCTGCACATCATGTGGTCGATTATGCAGCTGAGTATATAAAGATATTAATTTAGTCAGCAATGTACAGTATATTTCGACCAAGCGTTAGCATTACCCATCCTATGGGAAATCCCATTATATGTTAGCATCAAGCTAGCAGACTTTGGCATTATGCGTTAGATCGTTCTCTACTCGATTTTTGATCTATTAAGCTTAGATTGATAAAATCAATTTCATCAACACAGCCTACTATTACAGTAGATCAAAAAAGGTGTCAGGAGTGGGACTTTGCAGCTGAAAAGGTCTTCACATGCTCTGATCCTTCGTGCAGGCAGTGACGCTCAGTGTGTGCACCTCAGGAGCGTGGTTCCACAGAAGCTTCCCTCTGTTGGAGTCACTGACTCACGACCATAAAACAGCGAGCATTCAGACGACAGGCCTCGCCGTGCGCTCTGGGCTAAAAAGGTTATTAGACCGGAGCCGGGTCCACACAAATAGCCTCTGGGGATCCCGCTGCAATCACACACTCCTGCTTACTCCACAAATTGGCCCCAGAGAGGCCCGCAGGCGTCTGTGGCGCCTAGTTAAAGTGATTGAGGGGACCGGCGGTCATTGATTTTTCCCGTCATCTGCGGCGTCCCGCCGGGCCGCACCCCCCACACTCTCCGTGCTTCCTGTGGCGCCTTAAATCATATTAAACTGTGCTTACACTTTGGCGGCGGCTGAAGACAAGCATCATTGATGAGTTCGTCTCCGAGCTCCTTCGGTTTCAGCTGTTATCGACCTCTGCGGCTTCAAATCAACACGAACACAGTCGCGGGGTGGGGCGGACCGTCACTCCTGCGCCGCCTGTGATTTATCTTCATTCCAGAAGCGACGGTGATGAGCCTGATCGGCTGCTAATGAAAAATTCTTTAACGGGAGAATAAAGCGGGCGGAGGTTTTTTCTTCTTCACAGATGCACGGCAGCAGCTGATGAGGAATGATGCCTGTTTTTTCCTGCGCGCATTGAAGGCAGCAGAGTGCAGGGCTTCATTAAGTTAATCAGCTTAACTTCATTACAGCATTACACGGGTCAGCATGAAAACTCTGATTGATGCCGCAAACAGAAGAAGCTGCAGATACCAGGACATGAAGCCCCACTCTGACCGTCCTCTGATCTTTAGTAAAAGAGTTCGCATGTACACAAACATGTGCAAAGATGTCAACATGTACACTAAAAATTGCACAATTGTTTCCAAATACACAAGTAGATACACAAAAGCATGTAAAAAAGTTTACAAAAGAGTGCACATATACTTAGATAAACATTTACACAAATACAAACACAAATGTTTGTGGAACATTTGCGCAGAAATGTTCCACAAACGTGTAAATAAATACGTAGAGAAATGCTTACACAAACATCAGCACAAACACACAGAGAAAGGTTTAAATAAACGTCTATTGAGCACACTGAAAGGTTTACACAAATGTTTACACAAACACACACAGAAATGTTTACACAAACATCTGGACAAACACACAGAGAAATGGTTACACAAACGTCTATCAAACAGAATGTCTTTTAATTGTGCTTGTTGTTTTTAATTAAATAAAAACATGTTGTTTTCTAGGACTTAGTTTCTGCAGACCGGCAGGAATTCATTAGAAATACGCCTCTAAGTTGTGGGTGGGATTTTTGTAACCCCGCCCCCCTTTCACAGTTGTTAAGGCTCAGAGAAGGGATTTTGTGGCCCATTGAGCGTATGTTCTACATCACAAATACACTGTCTGCTGCTGATTAGCAATTATATTATTTAAATAAAATAATACTCAGAAAAGCAATTTAAGCCTAACTTTCTTCAAAAACAAAACACCATTATCATCGGAGTGAGTTTTTATTCCGGCCTTTCTTAGGACGACCACAGATCCAAACTCACCCCTGCTGCGTGCGAGGGGACGGCGGCCGTGGTGCGTGGGATGGAGGCCTGCAGCTGTGCTGCCAGTGAAGCAGCTTTCATGGAGGTGATCAACACTTTCAAAGGGTTCGAAGACAAGTGCAAGCACAGCTAGGGGCTGCAGCCCACCCCCGTCCACAGGAGCCCCTTTGAACGCGCCGGAGCAACTTTAGAGCCGTTACGGGAATCTGCTGCTGTGATTCAGTGGGCCTAACTCTGCTGCCAGGGTGTAAATAAAGCCTTAAACAAGCACCCTTGGAGCAGCAACAAGGCTGAATTAAAGGCCATCCGATATTACAGCAAGACTGTCACTTTACTGCTGAAATCAATTTAGTGAGGCCCTGCAGCGGCAGGGATGTGGCCTCGGTCAGAGCCGAGTTTATCTGAGCCGAGCAGGCGGACAGAAACAGCATCTGTAATGAACTCAGGGCGGTCCAATAAGGCACAACACAAACATATGCACAAAGGTTCACACCAACACACACATTTGATGAAATACATCTAAAAACATGTACGAAACTGTTGACACAAAAGTGTGTGGACAAACGGCTGCACAAACACAAAGAAATGTTTACTCAAAAGTGCAAAAACATCTCCACAAACATATACACAATTGCTTAAAAAAAGTGAAAAAATGTGACTAGACCAATATACAAAATTGTGCAAAATAGCACAAACACGATCAGAGATATTAACGCAAAAGTGCAAAAGCATGGACACAAATGTGCAAAGATGTTAACACATACACTAAAAAATGTATAATTGTTTCCAAAAACACATGCAGATACACAAAAGCACACATAGATGTAAAAAAAAGTTTATAAAATAGTGCATATACACTTAAATAAAAATAAACACGAACAGAACTGTTTGTGTTGATGTTTAACATTTGCCCAAACGCGAACAGAAATGTTTACACACACATGCATAAATTTATACAGAAATGTTTACACAAACATATGGACAAACACACACAGACATGTTTACACAAACATGCACACGTCTATACAGAAATGTTTACACAAACATATGGACAAACGAAATGTTTACACAAATGTTTGCAGAAAAAGACATTTTTACACAAATGTCTGCACAAACACATACAAATGTTTACACAAAACTGTTCAAACATGTCCACAAATATTTGGACAAACAAACACAGAAATGTTTACACAAACATCTGCACAAACACACATAAATTAGCACCCAAATGTCTGCACAAACACACACAAAAATGTTTACACAAACATCTGCACAAACACACAGAAATTAGCACCCAAATGTCTGCACAAACAAACACAGAAATGTTTACACAAACATCTGCACAAACACTTAAAATGTTTACACAAAACTGTGCCAGCATGTCCACAAAGATCTACACAAGTATGTGCAGATGTCAAAAGTTCCACTGAGGGTCAGAACAGTGCTTTGATAAAATGTAGCACAACTGCATAGAAGAACAGGTCAAGCAGCCGAAGTTTGAGGGGTTACAGTGAAACTAAAACATTACTGATAAAAAAGTTTATATAAAGATTTTAAATATCCCTCCACACCTGTAGGACATCATCAAATGAGCTCCACCAAAAAGAATGGCGGGTGTTTGAAAACCGGGACCAAACTTAGATCCCACCATAACAGGAAGAAGGTCTCCGTCAAAAAGTGAGCAAAGACGAGACCGGATCATAAGAATCTGACATCTTCTGTCCTGAGCCCAAGTTTGGTTATGACCATCACCCGATTGTCCAGATGATTATATGACTTAGAAAGGCCTGTCAAATGTGCACTCCACTCAGAGTAAGATTTAGTGGAAGTTCAAAGATGATCCGGAGGTGCTTAAACAAGACTGGAGTTGGGCAGATTCTTCTTTGTGAGGGACTTTTGAATCAGCCCACATACAAGGTAATCCTGGCAGAAAACCTCTTCTGACAACGCTCCAGTTCTGAGGATTGTGTTCTTCCAGCAGGACAGCTAAGCTGCTTTCACAATGGAATAATCTCACAGACTCCGTTTAAACGAGCCGGCAGTGTTCATTCTCACAGATGATTTTCATTTAGTTTTAGTCTTTTCACTTAACAGTATTTTAGCCACATTTACATTTCTATTAGTTCAGCTTTATCTCATGAAAAACAAAGAAAAAAAACACTTTTGTTTAGTTTTATTCATCTGAAATTTGTATATTTATTTAGGCAGTTTAATTTACTCTACATATCTTGAATACATATAAACTGGTTCTCAATATATATATTCTCACTTGTCTAATTCACTTGTGTTCCTGCTCTTCTACATCCGTGATTCTAGTATTTATGGTCTTCTTCAGCTTCTTCCTCTGCACTGTCCTTTGGCTGTTTTCTGTTTTACTTCAGGAATGCTTTTGCTCTTCTTCATCTGTGTTTCTTCTGTGCTTCAGTTACGTCTATGCTCCTCTTTCTTTTGTTCCTGTTCTTCCTCAGCCTTTTTATGGTCTTCTTCAGCTTTATTTGTCTTCTTTTTCTCTTTATTCTTGGTGTCCTTTGGCTGTTTTTCTTCAGCTATGTTTTTTCCCGTCTTCATCTGTATTTTTTGCTGTATTTTAATCGCGTTTATGCTCTTCTTTCTCTCCTGTTCTTCCTCATCTTTTTGATGGTCTTCTTCCAGTCTGTTTCTGCTCCTCCCTGCTGTCATTTTTCGGTGTTCCTGCTTTTCTTTCGGCTCTGTTCCTGCACTTCTTCCATTCTGTTTCTGTTCTTCCTCTCGTTCTGTGTCTGCCCTACTTCATCCCATCTTCCCCCCTTTTTTCCTCAGATAACAACACTTGCTGAAGGGAGCTCTCACAAATCACTTCCTGTGCCGTTTCTGCAGAGGCGCAGGGTGACCACCCGCTATCTCTGCATACCACCGAGGCTCAGACACAGAGATCAGGTAATATTCTGCACTTAATGCTGGCATTTAAGAAGCCCCCCCGCAGGCAAAAATGGTGCACGGCTTGGCATTTAAAAGCAGATAATAAAACTTTCCTTAAATACAGCTCTCATCTCAGAGTGCTTTTTAGATGCCCTTAGTGGAGTCAATTATCTCCCCACACTTGCTATTACTGCGACACTCAGAGCAGCTCGCACTTTAAAAGCTCTGTACATCAAGTTTTCTCAAAAATGTCATTGCTAACTGCTGCTCAAATTGTCATCCCTGCAACATTAGAAATGACGTTGGAAACTGAGTGTCGGCTGCTTTTATCTGCCTGTTACTCAAACATGCTCTCCATGAACTCTGTGCAGACAGTAAAGAGCCTTCTCAGCTGAAAGACATTTCCTCCTTACATATTGTCCAGGTTCGACATCTTTTTATTTATCTTTTCACTTCCTGATTTCTCTTATTTGTGGCTTCAATGGGGATGAGACATAAAGTTCACCTATATTTGTCGCTACTTCCAAACCTCATTCCCCCGTCACCAGCGAAATGTCGCTTTGCTCCGGGGCAAAAAGACCCACGCATGCACATTCTCCCACTTGAAGTAAACAAGTGGGAGGAAGAGGAGGACAATCATCTTCGAAGGGACAAAACTCCGAAGAGGCAGGATGAGGGAGCAGCCTCCAAGGAGGACAGAAATGAAAAAGTGTTTCCACAAGGTTAAAAATCTCCCCTAAAGATTTCAGTTCCTACTGTTGGATTTCTGTTTTAATGTTTTTCGAGGGTTTTATTTTTATTTTTTTAAAAAGGCACCAATATGATATAAACTAAATCATCCAAAAATTGATTGTTTTTAAATTTTTAATGTACAATTGTAGGACACAACTTTCAGCATAGATGGTGGAGAGAACACTTTAATATTGTGTTCAGTGTTTAGCAGCATTTATTGAGCATTTGATGAAGATAATGACTGAAATTGCTCCAGCAAAAGCTTCAATTGTCTGGTGTGATGGGACCAGGATGTTGGAATGTCCCATTATGAAAACCATAGACTTTTAACAGACTTCCGCACGAATTTTCAAAATAAGAAAAAAAAAACTGGGACCAGGTCTTTGATTCAGTAATGGAACAATGCTCTTACCATAGCTCAAATATTACATGTAATGACATATGCGGTGTACAGTGGTCTCTCGCTGTTCAGTTTTTGTGGTCTTCCTGTATCGCAGATATTTGCATTTTTCCTTTTTTTGTTTTGTTTTGTTTTTTTTACAGCACATTGTGTTCTGCGTTTCCATCGTCAACAACAGGTCCGGCCCTCCAGATAACTATATCTGGCCCTTCAGATCATTTCATTTTATTCTTATTATTTGCCCAATGTTATCTTGCACTTATTTCTAGCTTGGATAATTTTGACGATGTTAAAATTATGTTAAAAAGTTGAAATTTTTAATGTTTTGAAAATTTTGTTTAAGTGTGTTCAATAAATGTTTATCCTGTTCGGAACGAGACCTAAAGTGCGTTTTGGATTTTGGCCCCCTGTTTTGAGTTTGACACCCCAGCTTTAAGAGATTTTCAGTTTCATTATTTATTACTATCTTAGACTGAATTTATTTGTTTATTTTTTTAGTACTTAAACAAAAGAATGAAGTGCAAATGTGTTAATGCTTGATTGAAATAGGTCTATAAGGCGTGTAGTAAGAGGTTTTAAAGTCTTAAAACATCTACAAATATTTCAATAATAAAGTTGACCATGTTTCACCCAACAGTAGAGGCTACAACAACCCTGTGATTTTAAAAGGGTTTCAACAGGTTGAGAAGATTGATGGATGGATTCAGGGTGTCTTTTATTTTGAAAGGTCAAGTGAATCTCTGTCAAAAGTCATAAACTATTTCATATTTGAAAAAAAAACAGCAATTTTCTCTTTATGATTTTTTTTATTTATGCCAAAACTACAATAGTTACTTTATATGTATCATATAGTAACATAAATATAAAGCTGTCTTCCAACTTTGTGGCTCCTGCTGAGTTGCAGTCAGTGAGAAATCGACCCAAATGGCTCTTTATGTGTAGAAGATTGCAGACTCGTGGCCTGGAATGTAACTTCCACAATAAACGAGAGACAGCGGTAAAATATTTAAACAACACATCCAGAGTCAAAGAAGTGGAGTCTCTGAAGTTGTTCTGGCAGGACTGGAAGTAAACTTAGATACTTTCACTCTCTAACTAGCGCTTTTGACCTCCTATTCTACGATTATGAGGACTCTTTGTTCTCCAAAGCAAAAGACGAGAGGATGTCCAAACTCCCAGGTCCAGATTTGAAATCTGCTTGAGTATTTCACAACCGTGTGAGTTTCAAGTTCAAAGCTTCAAAGTTGAGCTATTTGAGTTCTGCTACTATCAACCTCCCCAACCATTCCCCTCACTTCTCTGCAACATACCTCAGTTCATGCTTGGTGTTAAAGCGGACAACCGACACACTCACCTTTGACGAGGATGTGTCACACTCCTGGCAGATCCACCCATATCCAGTCTGCTTGGGGGATTTCTTCAGGGGGGGGTCCAGACACCCAAAGTGATAGCAGAGTTGGCACTCATCACACCTATGGCGCAGAGAGGAAGGGTACGTGATGCATCTGTCATAAACAAAACTACTGTGTTGCTTTAAAAATGAGAGAGGCTGAGCAGAAAGGATGGATTTGGGGTGCAGGCAGTGAGCTGTCAGGGACGGGACCTTTTTGTCACATAATTCAAAGCCTTGCAATCATTCAGCTGTGCTGACCTTCTGCAGCCATCGGCTGTACAGCATTTGGCAAGAGCCAAGGAGAAAATGCAGCTAATAAATCTTTGTCCTCATCTGAAGAGCCACGGTTAAAGAAAGATGAGAAAACCCTGAAACAAATTCAGTTTGGCTAGATGCTGTACGATTCTCGGAAACAAGTGGGGTCATCTACCCTGGTAGGGTATCTCCTCCCAAAACACTAGCAAAACCAAAGCCCTCATAGAACTCCATGTAAGTTTTAGGTTACTAAATGAGTCACTTTCCAGCCTAGAACTTTGGTTTACAATTGAGGAAAGGCTGAAGTATGAAATTGATCAACACATTAGTTCTAAGCTAACATTATGTTTAAGGCCCCATGGCAGATGATGTCTCTCAACTGGGCTGGAAACACCTTGGTGGAAGATCTGAAACTAAGAGCTTGGGCACTGTTACTAAGCACTTTGGCCCAGCAAACAAAACTTCCATCAAATGAAAGACAATAGAATGGAAAGGAGGGATAGATAAATGAAAAGACAGATGACAAGGTTAAAACATTATCTGTGAACCCTGCTTTAGTCACCGTGTGTTCCAGTATGTCTTTACCCCGCTTTGCTGTTACACCAACCTCAGTAATGGAGATGAATGGAGAATGCAGCTGACCTCCAGGCTGTTAGCTCCTTTATCAGATTCTCACAGGAGAATGTGAATCTCCTTCATTGATTAGGACATAATTGGCTCCAAGTGTGAGGTGTGTGTAAGTGAGTGTGATTACCAGTTGTGCATTGCTTATGTGATGAAAGGGGGGTAGCCACACAAAGGACTTAAAGGAAACAAAGTGCAGTTACAGCTCTATCTTGTCAAAAATAATTATTTGAGTTATCTTGTTCATAAACAGAGTAAACCAAAAGTATCTGCAGATAAGCGTCCCACCTGGGTTTACTCAATGCTCTGCAAAACTTTTATGCAAAATAATAAAAGTTGCTTTTCCAGGCAAAATGTTCTGGGTCCACTTTCAGGGTTATGAACGATGGTAAAAATAACTTTTCTCTTTTGATGCAAGCGTGGCCTTACCTTAACTTAGTAAAGAAACAACATAATAGTTTAAATGTCAACCATTCTGATACTTCTGGTGTCTGAAAATGGGTATCAGAGTGAGCGGCTTCAGGACTGTTATAGACTCCACACAAATAAACTTGGATTCACTGACTTTACCACTTAAAACTCCTCCTTGCCAAGTTCCCAGGTTTCACCACTTATAACTATTATAACATTATTTCACTGAACAATGGGCTGAGTTGTTATAGCAGTGTCTTTAAAAGTAAAAAGGTCCACACCTTTGTTAGTCAGTCTAAACTCAGTGAATATTGAGCATTTCAAAGGGAAATGCCAGTCAGACCTCATATCCCTGTGAAACACCTGTTATAATGCATTTTAGTGTTTACAGCAGATTCAGTCAAACTGGAGTGCAGCCTTAATTGGCACAGATAATTGGCATTGTATGAGTTGTAGGGGTATAACCTCGCAGCTGCTGCAAATTAGCAAAAAATTTTCTTCGACAGGTGCATCCCCATCACATGTGTGTGTGTGCGCCTAAAGGAGAATGAACTGTCATTTCTGCCTGAGGAGGGATGGTAGCTTAAAGTGCCCTCTGGCCATTGCCCGAATAAAAGACAAATGACCACCAGAATGTGCACTCCTCTAATGAGCAGGCTCCTTTTGTTGCACGCAAGCTGCCAATTGATTTTACATGAATCTTTCAGCACAGAAGAACTCAGAAGACCACAGTCTTTCGTTTCCCTGATGGAGATACTTGAATGCCCTCTAAACCCCTGAGATGAATCTTTTTTCTTGTGTGTGCTGTAGGACACTGTTGACTGCTCTCTAAACTGTAATCTAATGGGTGTTGCTAAAAAAATATATCTGTGTTAGACCAACATCTACTGACGGAAACAGGTTGTAAGGCAGCTTTGAAGAGTGCACCACTAAAAATGAAAAAAACATCTTTAATATGCGGAATATATATCCAGCAACTTGCACAAGTGTAGTAGGGATGAAATAATAGATGGATGGATGATAGATGGATATAAGGATGGAGGGATGGATGGATAGATGGATGGATGGATGAACAAATGAATCAAGTGACAGATGGATAGGAGATGATGGAAATTTTAACTTCAGTTTGGGTGGATATCTGTATTCGTATGCATTTCAGTTTTATAAAGTGCTTAAATATCTCCATGTGTGGCCTCATTGAGGAACACATTTGTATTTTCTAAAACATGAAGGTGTAGGACGGCCCCATGGTGTAGTGTTCTAGATAGGTCCTATTAGAGGTTCACATTGTTCATTAGGCTGCTTTGGTTAAGAAAAAGTAATCACTGGAATTGTTGTTTGGACCTTCCTTGAGCTTTCCTCCTGCGCAGCATCGAGTTGATGCACCAACAGTGAGGTTTCAGCGGCAGCTTAGCATGGATCTTCACTGGCTGATCGGAATCGGTGTTGTTGTCTGCAGCAGAAGCCTTTATCTGCTCTCGCCATGCCCTCCACATGCAGCCACAGCAAGGTCCTTGATGTTATCAAAGCAATTTGGCAGTCCTTTAATCATTGGGAAAATTGAGCATCCCCCCCTCCTCCTCCTGGTACTTTGGGGGGCAGAGACAATCCAATCACTCATAAGAGTGGTTATTGATTGATGTAATCTTATTGGAGGCGAGTGTTGGAGAGGACACGACAGACTGCTTTTGCCTGCTACACGTGTTGCTCTTTATTGGCAGCACTTGTCACCTTTCATCAGGTGTTTAATCTCTATGTGAAGCTCACAAAGCCCCTCTGTTGTCAACAGCACAGCCAACAAACAGTGGTCACCCCACCTTCCCCCTCCCAAGCTTAGGCTGGCTTCCTTTGCTCTCAGCCAACCTCACACATTCCTGTAGATGTCTCAGCGCCACATGCTCGGCTCTCTGACAGAACCAATCAAACAGATCAGAACTTTCATGAGTCAGAAGGTTTTTAGGAGCAACCGAAGGAATGCAATCTTGGCTCCTACTTTAGGACCTCAAGGAACCCTAGCAGGTTATGGAGAAGCTGCTGTTCCAGGAGTCCTGAAAGAGTTTAAAGCAGGTACTTACAGTGGAGGAACTTGCTGATTTTGTAGGCTTGCCCTCTTAACCCTTATGCTATCTGAGCCGACCCTTACTTTGATGTGGAATCCCTCCCATGACAAGGATGGACAAAGGTGGACAAGATTTTATGTCTGCCACGAACACCAGTGAAAATAAAATATCCTAGTAAAAAAAAAGTTCAAGGCGCTGTCTTATGGGGTTCAGATGACCCCACTTTTAATGAAAACATCACTAGGATCGCACATGGGTTACAAAGAAATGGACAGTCTGTCATTCTAATGGTAGGTTCATCTGAAGAGTGAGAGAAAGAAAATCACAAGGAATATAAAAAAATCAACCTCACGTAATTGATATCCATTTATTTGCATTTATTTAAGGGAAAAACAAGTATTTGAATCATCTTGCCGGAAGGACTAACTACTTTGTGGCAAAACCCTTGTTAGCAGCACAGAGGTCAGACCTATATTGAAGTTGATGACCAGGTTTCTGCATATACCCACTCTTCTTCGCAAATGAATTCTAAATCATTAAGATTTCGTGGCTGTTGCTTGGCAACTCTGAGCTTCAGCTCCCGCCATAGGTTTTCCATAGGACTGAGATCCAGAGACTAGCTGGGCCACTCCATGTCCTTGATATGCTTCTTCTTCAGCCATTTTTTGTTTGCCTTGGCTGCTTGTTTTGGGTCACGACCCATTTTAAGCCTCCTGGTTGATGGAAGGAGGTTCTCACTCAGGATTTGATGGGACATGCCCTCGCCCACCCTTCCATTGAAACAGTGAAGTAGACCTGAACAGAAAAATATGCCCAAAGCATAGTGTTGCCTCCTCCGTGCTTGACAGTGGGGATGGTGTTCTTGGAGCCATAGGCCGCATTTTTTCTTCCTTCAAACACGACAAGTTGAGTTGATGCCTAATAGCTCAATATTTATATCATGAAGGTGTTCATTGGCAAACTTCAGGCGGGCACATGTGCCTTCTTAAGCTGGGGTATTTTGCGAGCACTGTGAGAAATTAAACTATTGCGGTGGAAAATACTACCAATGATTTTATTGGCGACTTTTGTCCCAGCAGCTGCATTTAGATCAACTAACTCCAGCCCTTTTGCTTTAAGGCTGAGTTACACTGGTCCGTGTAATTTCAAAATAAAAATATATGTGTATATTTTTTTATTAAAGGTGACCTAACAACACCATATTGCAAGTTAACACTGCGGATAACTGTCGTCTATTTCGTTACCATTTCGAAAAAAAAAACATTGTTTATGGCACAAAACATGCATTTTACAAGAACTCAGTGAGGAGGAAGATAAACTGCATGGGGGTGGCAGGACAAAGCGGTCCTCCGGAAGCCAGGGGGGATGGGAGACGTACCGGATATGCAACTACTGCAATGTAAACTAACTAAAAGCCAGGAAATTAATTCCAACGCAACTGAGACGCATTGTAGATGTACCAGCATCAACCCAGAATTGAGCCTATTTCTCACTGTTCTCATGACGATGGAAACCCCCATCAGGTGAGATCATGTTCGGAGCCCCAGACCTATAGTTGGATTGATGCTCATGTTTATGTATTTTGGCATAATTGCACCAACAGTTGTCAACTGAACCCTCAGCTTCATGCTGATGGTTCTGTAGTCCATTCCGGTCTTGTGCAAGTCTACAATCTTCTCCCTTAAACCCACTGAAAACTCGTTAGCTTTTACCATTTTGGAAAGTTTGGAGACTGGCTGACTGATTCTGTGGACAGGTGTCTTTTATACAGGTGATTAGTTCAAAAGAGTGTTTTCAATTCAGGTAATGGTTTGATAAGTATAGTCTAACTGATTTGTGTGAACAAGAACTCTTAATCATCAAGGGATCAAATACCTGTTTCTTTCGCTGTGTAATGACTGTTGTCAACCAAAACTGACTGATTCATACATACATTCAATCTGCAGATACAGACCACAGAAGTTCAAATGATCAGCATGTTCTTTTCTGGAGTGGTTTAAAACTCCATCTAGCTTCAGCGATCACTGTAAGCACAGAACAAACACCTGCACACGCTGCGAGTCTGCTGCTATATTCTTCATCCTCTTTCAGGACCTTTGTTCGGTTTATCGATCTAGGACAAATGCTGACTTCACACAGCCATTGTCTGAATAAATGAGGGATCTTGTTCATATTTCTTGGGCTTATATTGTTCCTGTTGCGAGCGCACAAAAGACAAAACAGCGGTGCCCATCAGAGCTGTTGTACAAGTCCTCCCACCCAAATGGCATTTGTCAATTTCTGAAAAGACTAGTAATTTTTTTTTTTACTATAATTTACTGTTTTCTTCAAATGGCTAAAAGCTACTTTGGTGTCATTTTTATGACAATAAAGGACAAAACCTATTTTGAAAAACATGGCATGACCAAGTGACATAGGAAGTCCAAAGTGGCCAATTTAACTTAAGTACGGCAAATGTTAAAGCCCTCAATGTGGTTATTTTACATCCATTTTAAAGTTACAGTTCATTTCTTATTAGAAAGACTTATCAGTCGTATTGGAATGATGTAGAAAAAATACAAAAAGTATTTTGTATTTGGTGTTGGTTTAATATTTTTCTTGTATTCTCTTAAGCCATGTTTCCACTGAGACGATTCAGGTGGGCGTTTCCACTCAAAGTCATGGCGCATATGTGGTGTAGAACGATTGCATAACTTTGTGCCATAGTAGTGCGACTACAGCAAAAGTGAAGCTATTAACAACAACAATGGAGGTCATCCAGCAGCTAATTTTTCCACTTGGCTTTTGGTACTTTGTACACACAAAGCATTTAATGTTGTTTGAGAGAAGAGACGAAGAGGAATACAGCCGAAAAGAGGAGAAAACTTTTAGCTTGGATCTTGAGTTGCGGGACAATATATGTGACCCCTTTAAAATTACTGCGTTTTATGCATAAACTGGACACATGATTGTGTTCAATAAAAACACGAAAACATATTTTGATGTGATTTAAGCACATTGTGTGTCCATTTGGTATAACAATGAGGTACTCCTAAAGGGTTCACATACTTTCTCTTGCAACTACATTATTTGTATGCAACAAAGTTGTTGTTTTTTTATGATGTCCTTATATGTACATGTCATGCTATCACCAAGGATGGGAAGGAACGCTTGCAGTTCCAGAGCCAACCAGACATTGCTGTTTTTTGCAGGTATCTTCCCCTCATGCACATCGACTAAAAACCAAAAAAAGTTGATGTTTGGAAATGTTGGCTGGCACTGACTGTTTCGTTCTATTTTTCTATCGACTTTAAACCAATGGGGACCTAAAAATGGTACGGTACGGTTTAAAGGGTCCATTTTATCATGGAGAAGCTCAAAATATCTGATCAGATGGTTTTGAACCGCTCAGTTGAAACAAAGCTTTGGTGTCCAGAGTGTCCAAAACGGCACTGAGGTGAACCAAATGAGTGACCCTTGTGCTTTCCTAGGCATGGTTACATTGAAAGTGGGGTCATCTCTACCCCACAAGACGTTTTTTTTTTTTATTATTTTTCATCTTCACTGGTGTCCGTGGCAGATATAAAATCCTGAACAGGTCACCAATGTGTTGCAGAGCTACATAATCAAACACACACGTGCATGGACACCTGGGGGAATTTAGAGACACCAATTAACCTATGACCCTATAACCCACACATGCACGGGGAGAACATGCAAATCGACACTGAAAGGTCCCGGCCGGGATTTAAACCAGGGCCTTCATGCTGAGAGCGAATTTGTCCTGCCAAAAGTCATCTTTTGGTGTGGCTGTGGAAGCCGCAGAGTGTGTAGAGTGTGATTCTCTACATGTTCCAAAACTCTATAGCTGCAATATACTTTCGGCCTCCGGGTTGCGCTGAGGTTCTCAAAACAAACTTGTTTGAACTGCAATTTGCACAAATAGGTTCCCAGCTACTTCTCATATGGTGGCTGGTTCAATTCCCACATTGTCTTTGAAATATCCCATGTTCCCAGGGAGCATTTGTGTTATTTCACCTCTAGTGACAATGCTCCTTTGTTTCTTTCCTAGAGTGTTGCTTTGAGAACCTGCACAAACTCCCGTTTCACATGCAGCACAGCAGCTTGCTTTACGTTATGCATGCATGGAGTTTGATGAACACGATGGTACGGATGCGGCTCTCCAGCCTGCTGCGTCGGCGAATGCCAATGCACGCGCAGCACTGCAGCCGCAGAAACTTCTTTCCTCTTGAGCAGCTCCAGCGTCTGAGCCCAAGTGGCTAAAACAGCCGGTGAATTTATCACAAGTGGGCAATGCAATTACCCCGGGAGGGGGCCACGTGACACAAATCAATATGACACAAAGCGCTAAGCCATTGACTCTCATCCGTGACAAAGTGCAGCGCAGAAAGGAGTGGATTATTGGACTCTGCAAGCCTCCTGCTTTTTGATCTACTGTTGGGTCACTGCAACATTACAAAAGAGCCATTGTTTTACAGGATGGGATGTAATGAATGACTGCTGAAGCTGCACTTGTGGATAATGCCAAGTCAGAGCGGCTACTTTTATTAGTTTATCTGGACACAACTCATTCACAGCCACTGGAAGGACAGGGACGGATGGTCTCCCCCACCCATCACCTCATGCTGCCTTTCTGCTTGAACTGGCTCCTCGTTTCCAGCAGGGGGCACCAATCAACTGGGAAGCCGAAGAGGGGTGGAAAAAAAGGGATTTAAAGAGCAAAGCATGTGGCCCCGCCCCCTCCGCAGAACAAACTCCAGCCTTGTGGCATCAAACAGGAGAAAAGTTAAACCAGAAGAAATACAATCAGCTTGAAGCACAACAAGTCTTTTCCCGACACGAGAGAGCTCTATGAAGCTATAAGGCGGCCGCAGATTCGGGTTCAGGGGGGGGTAATTACACAGGAACCGGGCAGGAGGGAAAACATAGCCTAAAGAGAGGAGAGACAGAGTGCTGTTCTGGTGGGGTGGAGGGAGCAGGAGGGGGCGAAGAAGCTCAGGGAGAATTCAGGCAGAATCAGCCGGATAAAGAGATGGGGGGGGTGCAGCTCAGGAGTAATAGATTTTAGCTGCTTGGCCACTCTTCCCACACAGCCCCATTCCCCACTCCTCACTTTTCTGCTTTAATGGGGGGGTGAAGTCAGCAAAAACAAAATGCCGCCATTAAATCATCTCCCAGGATCTGGTGTCAGAGCGGTAATGGGAAATGCACTCGTCATCCAAAAGGTTACTGGCTTCCAGAACCTCCTTCATCCTCCGACAACCCCCCACCCCTCTTGTCTGGATCTCATCCTGAACCAGAAACCAAGATGCTACCATGCCCTCGGCACCCCCCTGACTTCTTCCGTAGCAAACCGTCTCGCTTCACTGTGCAGAGATGGTTTCATCTCAGGATGGTCACAACAAGCCCACCCACCTCCACATTATGCCAGTCACCCCAATACCACAAAAAAGGGGATGGGCTCTCCCTGGTGATGAGCTGTTGTCAAGTTTTTTAACTAAATCTGCCAGAAATGCAGTTTTACAACAAAAAGCCAGGTTTTAAGTTTTTACCTAAACTTATCAAACTGCGGCCCGTTAGAATATTTAATCTGGCCCGCCAAAATGGAATAAACGATTTTGATTTCGCATTAATTATGATATCCATTAATTATGATATACATAAGTATGTTGACGTAGACAAGAGCGAGCAGAACTTTTTTTTTTTCCCCAATGATTTTTGATTTTCACTGGTGATTGGCAGACATGAAATCCTGTCCACCTTTGTCCATTTTTGTCCTAAGAGCGATAGAACTTCATTGTATGGGTGGGCTCATCTGGACCCCAAAAGATAGCAGAAGGGTTAATGTTTTCTTTTCCCTGTAGTTCAGGTGTCTCCCCGTAAATGAACTCACTTTTGTTCAGGAGGAGAAAGTTGTTCTGAATTCCTGTAGTGTTTGCAGATTTGTTGTTTTTGCGATACTCGTGTGATTTCCAGGTTGGACAGTCTCTTTTCCGATTATTCCAGCATCGCATGAACGCAGCACTACCCTGAGTTTGAGTCTCTCCCTGACGGACATCAACACATTGTGAAAATGGCACTAAAATGAGAACAAAAACCACAGTTTTGAAATAAAAACTCCAAAATGTTCTGTTTTAGAACAATTTTCAATCAAGATTAACACGTTTTGGTCCAGATCTCGCGCTATTTCTTTCTTTTACGAGGTGACTCACCAAAACACGCCACAAATCTGCTCCTGGTCCACCCCTTCTGAGAAATTTTAGAACCCTTTGTAAGTAAGACAGCAAAAAAGACTGTAAGTGAAAAATATTTTTAAATGATTCATTATTTGGTTAGGTCTTTTTTGCATTAATTCCTGCATCAGTGCGGCGTGGCACAGAGGCCATCAGTCTGTGGATCTGCTGAGAAGTGATGAATGCTGTCATAGCAGCATCTTCATCACTTCAGTGGAGTTTTCTGTCAGCTCTACAGTATTCCTCGTGATTTTTCCTTCTAAAATCTTTACATTTAAGGACAAGCTACATTTTTTTTGGTTTCATTACTATTGTTGATAACTTTTAGTTCATTTTATTTTATGAGGTGTAATCATTATCAGTAAAATGAATTTAAATAAATGAATGACTTTGCTATGAAAATCAGTTTTTAATTAATTGAAATGCAGCTTTGAACACTGAACATGTTTGAAGCCAGACTGAATACAGTGTTTCAAAAACAGCAACTTTTGTCCGCTTTTTGTTTAAGAATAGTCTCTCTATAGTGTGCTCTAGTGTCTGCATTACGAGGTGGACTTAGACAACATAAAGAATGAGGGCTTGCTGCTCCTCAATTTTATTGATTCTCTATTAACAGAAAAAATTGTCAAATGTGTATTTTTTCAAGAAATTTGATTTTTTGTTAGTTTTTAACTGTTTTGTGATATTTTTTATGCAATTATTTTTAATTGGGTTATGTGTCCTTTTTTTGCTTTATTAACTTTACACAGTGTGTTTCATAGCATAATGAGTTTTTTTCTCATTTTTATTTGTGATGTTACACTTACAGGTAGCGACATGAGGCCACCTGTATTTTTACACATTTGTGTTTTTACTTTTAAAAAACATTATTTAAAAGTCCCTGGAAACTTTTATTTTTTCAGTAGCTGGGATCTCTAATGCAGAAATTATTTAATTGCTGCTATAGCAACCAACTTATTTATATTTTTAACATTCAGAGTATCCTTAATCAGCTTCAATAACTTGAGATTACGTTCAAAATTGGGGGAAACGACCAGAATTAAAGCAAAGCTAAAATTAGTAGAAGCTTCTTACTTGTTGACATCAGTTTTTACAATGGAAGATCAGACTAGTCCTCAGTTAAAATGCACAATCATCAACAATAATTCAGTCACACACAACTGTAATTTTAATCTGTAAATGAGCTGACATTCATAATCCATGATCAACGTCTTTAGTTTATCATTTTCCTTGGAGTGGTGATGATGTCACAGTAAAGCAAGATGAAAAAAATGAACCACGTCTGTTTCTATCCTGATGCAGCTCTCAGGCCATTTTTTTTATTGCAGTTCGTTTTGCAAAACATATGTTCTCCAACCTGGATGTGCGATCTAGAACTACTGCTGGTGTGATCTTGAATGTATCTCAATTTTTGCACTATCTGCTCATTTCTCAGAGAAGCTCATCTCATTTTTCACATTTGATTTTTGCAGTTTAAAGACATCTATTTCTACATCTGTGGATAAACATTTTAGATTTACTTTCAATCATTTTAGCTGATAATTCCCTTTAAGGCAGTTGATTCCTGAAGGAAGTTGGTGGCCGTGTTGGATGTGTTCTGATGTTCCACAGCTCAGCCTTTAGGTGCTGGCGGATTTGCTGGTTAAACAATAAAAAATTGCTCCTGACGGCTCAGTGTGATGACTGAGTAATGAGGAGCTTTAGTACTGCGTGGTTTTGCAGAGAAAAGCCCGGACCCTTTCATTTGTGTGGGCTGACGAGCGGCATTTGGTGTGAGCCGTCCTCGCAGAGCAGGAAGGCCACTCCTGCGGTGATAAATCACTGATGACAGAGGGCATTACACGCACAGACGGAGCGCCCGGGCTGCACCTTTACAACCATTAATTAGCTGTCTCACGCTCATTTATCACTGCAGCAATCAGGTGAAAAAATCAAGAGTTTATTAAAGCTCTGCTTCATTTTCAAGAGCTGGAGGCCACAAGCTGAGACACTTCACATACAGCACGTTGGTGGACTTCAGGATAAGAACACAGGCATCAGAAACACAATCTGAAAGTCGCGTTTGGCAAAGACAGAAACAATGGCAGCTTCTCGTGGATGGATCACAGCATTTTAACACACAATGCTAGCTACAGGCAGCGAATAAAAAAAACAAAAAACCAAACATCGTTTGACTGTTTCAATAAATACTGTACACCTCCTCACACTTCCCGGTTCTACATTTCTAGAAGACCACATAACTACTTTCTACACTACTGATCACTACACAGAAAATGGCTAAACCCATGCAGAAAGGAGCTGATGGACCCGAACTGATCAGGTTCCAGAACTTCGTCCATACAGGTAGATCAGGTCTAGTCCTTTGTCCTGTACTGACAGTTCAGGATCGAGAGATCGGTTCTGAATTTACAGATCAGGTTCTAGACTTCTGTCCTGTACTGACAGATCAGTTTTCAAACGTGTTTTTCTGTTTACTTGCAGATCAGGTTTTGGACCTTCATCTTGTACTGACAGATCAGAATCTGGACGTTTGACCTGTACTGACAGATCAGGTTCTAGACTTGTGTCCTGTTCTTATAGACTAGGTTCTGGATTTCTGTTCTGTTTTGACAGATCAGAATTTGAACTTCCATCCTGTACTGACAGATCAGGATCCTGACCTATGTCCTATTCTAACAGATCAGGTTTCTAACCTGTTTTCTTTTTCTTGCAGATCCAGTTTTGGACCTTCATCTTGTTCTGACAGATCCGGCTGTGGATCTGTGTCCTGCCCTGACAGCCGGTCTCTGCAGACGCGCTCAGAGTTGCTGCATCAGCCTCAGAGGAGGCAGAGAGCATCGGAGCGTCCCGGCAGCGTGCTTGCAGGACTGTGACGGGGTGACATATGAGAGCACAGCGTGACACTTGTCACCTGCTGACAGAACGGCAGCAGCTGCTGCTTTGACAAAAAAAAGTGGTCCACTAGGACCGCCAGACAACACCGGGCTTGAGTTTGAAGCATGTTAGTTCTTCTTCTACATTAAAAGATGAAGTATTGTTTATTTTAATGAACATTTTTTTTTTTTTTTTAAGAGTTGCTACTGCTAACTAACCAGGTTTGCCGCCGCCACAGCTTATGATGCAGCAGAAATACAACAACTGCTCACACTGGAGCCAGCTACACACTAACAAAAGGACAACACTGTGGTCCGTGAAAGCAGGGCGTCAAGTGTTTCCACATCAAACTTACACGGACTGCACAGCATGACTTCGATCAATGACACCGACTGGGACTGATTAGGAGTCATGCAGGCAGAAAAGAAGAAAACAGTGGAAGAATATACATCCAGAGGCAGAGAGAGGACCGAACCAGGACCAGTTACAAAGCACTTGAACAGTCCAAGGAAGGAAGGCAGTCCAACCACAGGCTTAACCACATTCAAGAAGCTGCTAGGATCCAGACCTGAAGGAGGAATGAGCTTCTGCTGCTGCATCTTTGATAACAACGAAGGCAGAAAAAAACAAACTCCACGAGTCCTTTCAAGTCAATCTGCTGTCAGGAGGCAGAACAGAAAGTCTGACGATTCGATTGGCTTTCAGTCTTTGCCACTTCCTGTGAGTATGTACAACATTTGCTTCGGTCAGACATTCACAGCTTCGTGTTTCGGGGTCAGACGCTTGTGCTCGATTTCGCTGGACGGCTCCCGGTCTGGTTCGGATCAGGCGGTTCTGGAGCGCAGGTTTCCGCCGGCCTGACTTCATTCTTCAAACGCCTCAATCTGCCTCTCTGTGTCTCTAAGCCAACGGTCATCGGTCCCGACATTTTATGGGGGGAGTGGGGGGTGAGGTGGCTGCCCCGGCTCTCACAACCTGGCAATGCAAAGATAGAAAGAGTCAGGGGCAGCACGCCTCACAGCCCGAGCATCAAACGCTGCTCTAACATGACACTGCCAATCGACGGGGGGAACCTGGAGCCCGTTTGCCCACAAGATGAACACCAAGAGTTCAGAGTTGGAGGATCTGTCCTCCTGCATGAAGCTCTGACTCCATCACTCACAGCTTCAAGCTCCTGTAAAAACATTTACCAGGAGACAACTCAAAGGCTATTACCATTATTATGTAAAGTCCCGCTCTGATCATCTTTTGATCTACTTTCAAAGCGCTCCCACACATTTATTTTGATAAAGAAATTCTCAAAAATGCATTTTTGCGTTAATTTTTCCTTATATATGTCCTCCATCATCAGAAAAATGTCACACTCATCAGAGTGTGTCTTACAGATGCAGCTCAGTTCACACCCTGATGCGCGATCTCCTCAAATTCTGACCAATCAGCTTCTGCCTCAGAGGAGACGCCTGTTCCTGTCAAGTTACCCGTAAAGACGCGTGCAAACGTCAAAAACCGGAGACCACCTGCAGGAAGACTGCAGCATAACCTGAAGGTTTCACAACATCTCTCATTTTGGTAAAAGATGCTGGCTGATATTTGTGGATAATCGGGAGAAGAGCAAAGAGAAAAAAAAGGTGAGGTACAGGTTAAAATAGGAGTTCTGGAGGCTACATGGTGCCTCAGAACCAGATCTGGACCGTTTTCTCCAAACAGGAGCTGTTTATTGGAGGGCCAACACTGGAGCAGAATTAACTGCGGTGTTCATTACATCTTAATGAAGTGGGCAAATGCATGTGGCAGGTCAATATCGGGGCCCTGCGGGGAGAGGCCCCCCGGCCCCCACACTCTGCTGAGCCCGAGCAGCCCCAGCTAATGAAGACTGAATTTTAATCATCAGGAGGATGCGGCTGCCACAGGAGATACACACACACACACACACTGCCTCACCTCACTAGGTTTTCGTTGTCGCCTGGTCCTTTGCAGGTCGCACACTCAGTCCTCGTGTCATCCGCTTTGGGTTTCTTTTGCACTGCAGACTGCCGCTGCCTGCGCTCCCGTGGAAGAGGTTCCTATGGAAACGCAGAAGATGAGGAATGGGAAAAGCACGGCGGTCGACGTAAAAGACGACAAGACGAGCTTCAACATCTGAGCAGCTGTGGCCACAAGAGGTCATGCAGAGTCAATCGAGATTGCTAAAAAACATCTGCTTGATACTGCAACTGTCATTCTTCTCTGCCGGGACAGGTAAATAGCCATCCCAGCCTTGGAAACTCTCCATCAGTTTGATTGACTGGTTTATATCAAGCCATTTTAGCATTAAAAACAAAAGAATACATAGATATATCAATCCTCTTGACATTATAATTGCTCCTAATCATAAATAATCTATTAATTATAACGGTTAGTCTGTTCATTCCGAAAGTGTCTTCACATCACACTTGTGAGCGAACAGGGTCAGACATGAACGCCACATGAACACTCGTCTACTGCAGCAGGAGGAATGGACTAACCTCCGGTTTGTCCTCCCTTTCTTCAGAAATGAGAACTCTCTTTCTCTTCTGCCCTCTGGTTCTCTGTGAAAACACAAGTGAGTGATTAGCAGAAACACAAACACTTTCCCTCTGCTGAATACACTTTTTGGGATTCAGTTTTTTTTTATTTGACACTTTGGAGTGACTCAGAAATGAGTTTTCCTAAAAAAGGAAAACAAGCAGAATAAGTCAAAACACAAACTCATAAAGTGAGTTGATTGTTTTCCATTCTGAAGCTATGTCCACACCGCCCTTGGCAAACAACCGACCGCTTTCAATAAAGTCAATGTAAAGGTGCATATATGCGCATTTCGGGATTCAAACTCACGTTCACATGGTTTCCGCACATCGGATACGTGTTGAAAGTTAAACCAGGATGAACTTTGACCAACCAAGTACTCAGATTTGGTGGACATTTGGATGGCACCCCTTCCGATTCATGGAAGTGCCACCTGTTTGAAAACCGATTGGAATTCTATGACACCAAGTCTTACATGCATTGGAATAAAGCTGTAAAGAAAAAGCCTGGAGCAAAATTTGCAAGATTTTTTTTAAGCAAATGCATTCTCACTCCCAACATGTCATCTATGGACGTATGGTTCGGGCCACTTTTTGACAATTTGGGTGTCCTCAACTCGTCGTTTTTTGACGTGCTGGCTGTTCCCATTAAATGAGGAGTCCCCAACCTCCGAGCTGTCAACCGGTAAGAGTCCAAGGGTCGCTTGGTACCGGGCCACAGACAGACAAAATGCATCAGGGGTCCCAAACCCTCGAGACCCTGACCAGTACCCTCACCTGGTATAAGTAACCTAATGTCTTCCTCCCACTGAGCGGTCCAGACCGGTACGGTATTTTGAGTGTTTCCATTATAAAATTTACCTATTAGGTCCGCTGATTCATACCATTTCTGGTCCGCCGTTGGTTGTAGGTCCATAGTAAATAAATGGGCGGAGCTACTGTCGTGAAACCCATTGATTGGCAGAAACGTTTTACAACAACAGCAAGCATCGGACTAGTGTTTTCCTGACTGAAGATCCAAGCCGAAAGCTTTTCCCTCTTTTTCCGTCTGTATTCTTCTTCATCACCCACAATCTTCTTGCAAAATATAATTAATTCTTTGCATCAAGCATCCACCCTTATTTGTGGGGGTTAGGGACCGGAGACACGTATAATCCATAAATACGAAGAACCACTGTAGTCACACCGTTGTGACTCACAGCTACGTCATCGGTCTACACATCACATGCACCTTGCTGGTCCAAAACTTAATGGAAACACTCACTTGAGTTGCCAGGACGATTACAAACCGGCCAGGAGCAAACCGCTCTGGACCAGTGGAAATGAGGCATTAGCCTAACCTGGTAGTTCTGCGTCCGTTACCGGGTCCCAAGGGTTGAGGACCCGCACGTCAAAAACGGGCAAGTTGGGGACACCCAAAACGCCAAAGAGTGATGCAGAGGGGCCCGAACCACATGACCATACACGACAAGTTGGGAGTGAGAATGAGTAGACTAAGCTTCTTCCAGCTGTGCAGAAAGACATAAATTTGAACATCTTGAGGTTTGCTCGGAAAAAGTAGTGCACAAGAGGATCAATGACAAGGAGGTATGACTTCTGCTCAAGTCTGCTGCATTTTCTAAAGATCTAAGAATCTTCTGCTTGTTCTGATAGGAAAGCCTCCGCTGATGTACGCAGTTTAAAACCTGCAGGTCTTCTAACCCCTGGAGGAAGCTGCATAGACTCTTCAGTGATTCATTCTGAGGCTGACAGCCGTCTTCCATGATGCTCTGCAGCTTCTCATATGACAGCCGACACAGCAAACCGCTCTGAGCTGCAGGCAGCTGAGAGCTGAGTGGAGGTGGGGTAAATAAGGCAGAAAAATCAACAACATATTCAAACAGACTGAGACAACAATTCCATCTGCAGCCTTTGGCTGGCCATCACCACAGATGGAGCAGCTGTCGGTGAGGAAACTAACTGATGGAGCTCCTCCACCCCCACCCCCCCGCTGCAGCATGAACTGATGAGGGTGCACACTTGCAGCAGCTGCGTGTGCACGGGCCGGAGGCCCTACACAGGTATATCCTGGGCTCCGCTCAGGTGAGCAAATGAAACCTGCAGACAGCTTTTACGTCCTTTAATGAAGTACATGAGTGCGTCTTTAACCAGCGCACTTCGTTTCACAAGCCATTAGAGCTCAGTAGAGCGAGGGGGGCCGCTAACGGGACGTATGAACTCCTGATCACCAGCACATGTTCATAAAGTGGATGTTGGCGCTCGGTTTCAAGCAGATTACGATGTATGAAGGAAGGATGCACAGGAAAGAGTGCAAGCTAAGAATCATCCCCGCTGGCATTTCTGTGCAAACTTTTAGCACGGGAGGTGCATAAGTCTTCATGCATGAAGGCTCTGCAGCGAGCACAGTCAGCTGAATTGGCTTTTTGTTAAAGTGAAGCCGGCATAACTGCTAAAATATCCCTTGTAAGTGATCGTGCAACTATAAGAAGTTACACAGAAAAATCGACTTCTATTCATCTCTCCAGTGGCTCCACACATTTCACAATTCTAATAAATAAAAAAAGGATTCCATGCTGTTCTGGGATCTGGAGGAGGCCAGTATTTCTCTAAAAAAGTCCCAAACGTTCTTGCAATAAAGCATAAAAAGGTTTTCAGGTAAAATTCTGCTTTGGCTCACAGGTGTCCTCCAGTAGATATAGTAGGAAGCCTGTAGGGAAGCTCAGGTTCTCCAAGAAGAAATGCAGCTGCGTGTGCGCACGTAGCTGGAACCACGGACCTGCCAGGCAGTCCGGCAGATCGACTACCGAGTCGGCTTCATACAAGTGCAAGCACTCATGTTGGTAAAGCATGAAGCGCGCAGCTGCTGCGTTTGAAGATAAACGTGTTCTAAAGCTGCACCCATGAACGCAGAACATCAGAGGGCAGCCCCCGCCCCCACCCCCGGGTCCCTGCCTGTCGCCAGGCATTTCCAAACAGGTTTAGTGACTCTGTGCTCTGATATTCCCTCATGTCCTGACACGAGTTCACTCTCCCCCACTAAACTCTGTGACAGAAGCCCCCCTCTCAGAGCTGACACAGACCGTTTCCACCTGATTTTTGCTGAGTCGTCATCTGAGCTTTGATCAGAGCTCACAGGGTTCTGGAGGGGGGAGGGGCACCAGACGCCCAAGATGTTAGAAGACGTTGGAGGGGATCAAAAATGGCTCATCCTTCCCACGGTCAGATATTTGCCTCAAAAGGTTTTCACCTGCTCTTAACAAGAATCCCTAACATTAAAGAGGAACGCTGTAAGCTGGTTCCAAACTTTTGAACAAACAAAGTATTGGAATCCAGCAAAAGTAGACAGACAGAAGAAAGTTCAACTCAACGGTGTTCAGGATTGTTCTTACCTAAAGGGGCAAACACGAATACAGTGAGCAGTGTGAGCTTTAGCTCTTTCATCAGGACCTGCAGTGTGTTTGAGATGAACTCCCACACAGACCACCAAAAATGCTGAATTACACTGTGGGTCTAGAAAAAGTGTGAAAGATTATTGAAGGTTGGTTTCACTGCCCAAAGACTGAGTTGATTTGAATTAATTCAAAAACAGTTTGCATTTCTAAAACCAGTTATATTTGGCTTTAATAAACAGTGTTCACATAACCAACGATCTTTACTGAACAAAAATGTAACTTTTCTTCTTCATATAATCTTTTATTTTCAATGTGGGTTTATTTTCAAATCTAATTAAGTCATCTTTACTCTAAATATGGCCTTTTGGGTAACTATATGTTTTGAAATTGGATTTCCTTTCTAAACACCATCTTTATTGAGGATATTGCCTTATGACGTGTGGTGGACAGGCTCCAGCAACCCTAGGACTCCAAATGGATTAAGCGGGTTTGATGGATGGATGGAAGGATCAAAGTCTGAAAAAAGGCTGGCGTGTGAATGTGACCTCATAGGTCCTCATACACACCGTGCCCCTCAGCTGCTGCTTCTTGGGTTCTGGAGACATCTCTTGTGGGATGAATTTGATTGGTCCTTTGATCTGCCTTCTGGACCTCTTTGTGCCGTCAGGCAGCGTTTCCATAGCGATGTCAGCTTCATCGCTGCTGGCCTGGTCGCACTCCGAGCACTGCCTGTAAAAGACAAAGAAGGCGGTTCTGAATGGAATTGTTAATGCAGATTTTCATCCAGAATGACGTGAACATCAGGCTAGGAACCGGGCTCTCTGACATTTGATGATGCGGAACAGGAAATGACTCGATGATTTTCTGCTCTGCCTGCTGACTCACCAGTAGCTGTTCTTGGTCTTTTTGGGCATCCGTGTGAGGGGGGGCTCCAGGCAGCCAAGGTGGTAGTAGAGCTTGCAGGTGTCGCACAGCACCAGAAGGTGTTGGTCCTGGTTCTTCTTACAGATGCCACAGCTGGATTGGGTCAAATGTGAGAGAATGTTCAGTAGCTTAGATGTTCAAACCCAAGTCCCAGAAAATAAAAACATTAATATAATGACTAAACTGTCAGGTTTAAGTTTAAGGACAATAACAAACAATGTTTTGCCCCAAACTCCTCCCTCTGCCTTTACCTGGACAGACAGCTCACCTGTAAAGGATGGCTGGCAGACTGGAGGACTTCCCGGGGCTGCCCCCCTCCTTCTTGCTGGGCTTCCTCTCTTTCGGTGCTTTCAGGATGGCCGGAGTGTTTAATTTCTACGAAACAAAGCCATCCGTCACTAACGCGTTGTTGTAAATGAGATTTTCTGCATGAAGCGGCTGTGTTTAAACCAGTAAGTGAGGGATAAAGCTCAGGGATGCTGCCGTCTCCCATTCGGGTTCACTGTGTGGAGAAATGGCTTTCATGTTTAATGGAACCATAAAGAAAAAGCTTTTGAGGAAGTCGAGGAAGGCAGTTGGAGAGCCATTGAAGCCCCCACCCTCCCCGTCTTTACTTCGAGTTGGGTTTCATCTGAGAAGAGCTTCCAGTTTGTTAGGTTAGTTGTTTCTTTTCCTAAAGAAATGGCTCAATCACTGTCCGCCAACATCATTTATATTCAAGCCCCTCCCTCCTACCTGTGTTCTCGCTGAAACACCACAAAGAAGAGTCAGCTCTTTTACGCTACATTCACACCGGCTTCAGCAACACTTTAAATAAAAAGTCTGAAAAAGTTGAACATGCATTGAAAACTAAATCAGTTGAGGTTTGACCAATTTGGGAGTGACATATGGATGCCGTCTTTTTCAATTCACGGAAGTACCAATCATTTGAAAGGAGAAATTATTATTTACAGTTTGTGTCTAGCTGGAGTTATATGACGGCAAGGCCGAAGTTGAACTGTTCCCCTACCCCAACAATTAGCCCTCCAAATGAAGAGTTTTGGAAAAATAGTGTCTTCAAATTTGGACATTACTCTCACTCAATTCGGTCCAACTATTATATACGTCAGACAAGAACTGTGAAAGAAAAAAAACTGAGGAAAGATTCACAACATTTCAATTGCAATGACTTTTCGCACCAAGCAAGCCTCTCCCAACCGTATAGTAAAAGCACGTTCTAGAACGGACAGATCTTCACACCATGTCCAGTACGAACATGGCATCGGGTGTTTACATGGTCAGTTCCAGTTGTGTTGATACTGAAAACCCCTCTGTGTGTCCATCACAAAGTTTGAACTTTTTGAATTGTAAAAAGTCTCAGCTGGAATGAGTACCTTATTCTGTTCTTGTGATCAAACCTAACATTTTTATTTAAATGAGTGGCTTAGCTTCTCTGCAGGTGACCTCTATGCTGCTTGTGTTTCGTGGCACCCGAGTGTCATACTTTCTCACTTCTTATTAAATTAGAATTTATTGATGTAAAAGGGCAAATAGTGAAAATGGAACCATCTTTCATTTCTTTCACTTATTCTCTACTCCGAGTCTCAAGCGTTCTCTGCATCGTCTAATTAGAATCCCGTTCATGACCCACCTAGACACGCCCCCTTTTCATCCAGACACACCCGCTGCTATCAAGTCTGCTAAATGTTGCTTAGCAACAGGGCAGCAGGATGCGCTCAGCATGAAATTAGGAAGCCGTGTGTGTGTGGTCAGATACAGACTCGCCTCAGCACAGCTCATTAGCAGATTGTTAAGTCTTAGTTTGAAACAATCATCTAACACATACCGCTCAGAAGAAAAACTGCAGTTTGGGGGAGCAGGCAACTTCCTTATTTATCTGTACAAAAAATATTTCTTACTAAAAAGAAAAAAAATCAACAGTTTGCGTCTTTTTGTTGATTATATTTGAATGACAGCCAGAGAAGGGCCGAGGCAGGTGCTCCTCCCCGCACTGAAGCTGTGGGAGCAGCTTGTTGCAGGTGAAAGAGGGCAGAACATACCTGATCCTAATCTGAAACTCAGCTACAGCGCTGCCATGAAGGTTAATGAGAAACTTTATCTTTTCGGGGCCGAGTCTGTCACCAAACAGATGAGGATTTCCCCGAAGACACTCTAATCTGAGCACGCCCGGTCTGCTGCAGCCCAGAGGGGGCTTTCCTGCAGGGAGGGCCTGATAGTGGGGGGGCAGGTGACCACCGCATTCTCTCATCTTGAACTGTGGAGGCAGAGAGAGCCTCTGTTGATCAGAGAAAAGGCCACAGGAATGGATAAGAGAAGAACTTTGGATTCAGCAAAAGCTGGGATGCCGACACAAATAGACCCAACCCCCTCTTTTCAGCACAGTAACACAGAGTGAGAAAAGAGACTCACTGGTTACTGACTGAACTTTTAGAGAATGTTAATCACTGAAGAAGTTTTTAACAGCATATGGCCACCGCCCGCCCTCCTACAACCCAAAAAGTTACTTGATGCTGAGCATCTCAGTACCAGCAGGTAAGTACATTGTTAGCTTGCTTATTTGCGTTTCTTTATTCAAAGTTTCATGTATTTTTTTTTCAGTCACATGACTCTTCTGGTTTGTCACAAAAACTTTGACAACTCAAGTCGCTTGTATGAAACCTTTGCGTCTGAAGGAGGTGCTGCTGTGCTGATGTGTATGCCCTTGGGAAATGGTTTTGTGTGAAATTCTAGAACTTAAGGGTGACACAGTTACTAACACTAAGTCATTGATTACAATATAATATAGATGTTCGTCACTATAACGCGGTTCACACGTTTTTTTAGTTTGTTTTACAAGCTATTTTTCATAGTGCATTGGGTTCTGAATACCAACTGGTCACAAAATTGACATAAATGTCATTACTTACTTTTCTATGACTATATTTTTTAAGTAACATGTAAAAGAATTGTCACAAATGAGAACTTTTTTTTATACAGCACAACAGTTTCAAGTTTCATAGTAGCAAAATACATTTTTCCACAGAAGTAAGAAGGATATACTTGATTTAATTCCAGCAAACAGGTTCATATGTTGAAGACCAAAGTTGGTGCTGCTGTCAGTGTTTGATCTGTGGCCTCTGCCTCACAGAGCTCTAGTGTCAGAGACTCCTTGTTGCCGTAGAGGACTCATCAGCAGTGGGGATGGCTGCTGTGCAACAGCGGCCAGGGGCCTTGCTGCCTCACTCACACCTGCTTGGAGTTTCCGCGCAAACGGCAGACGGAGTTAAACTTTCAGGAAGACCAGGAACGACGGCGCCGTGTCCGGATGACTGATGAGAGTCCCAGCTGGGACATCAATTATGTCTGCAAATGCACAGGCGGCATGACAAATAGGAGACGAAAGCGCGGCAGATAGATGGCACAAAGCATGCAGCGCCTTGACTGATGCTGCTGCTTAACGGTTCATGTTCATAATTGGGTGATTTATGCTGGTCATTGCAGAAGCAGAGCTGTTCTGTCCAGCAGTCACACATACAGCTTTTACCCCCCAGTGATCACGTTTTCAGGCCGCTTATGGATCCAGCTCATACTGTACTTTGCAGACGAGGAGTAAAGGCGTACCGTTCTCCGCTCAGACCAGTTTAGGCTCAATTTAATTACAGACTGAGACATTAGCCAAACAATCTTCAGAACTTTGAAAATGATTTGTTGTCTCAGACAAAATGGAAGAATTACAGGTTACGGAGGTGAAGGAGATGGATGACTTCAAGCATTTCAGAGCAGAAAAGAGCTAAAGAGATTTGAGTAAGAAGGTTGGAACAGGTAAAGAAAGTGTCAGGTGTGATGTAACAAGTGTCTTCATTAAGGAAAGGAAAGATAGAAGATTTTGAAGAGGCAAAGGAAGAAAACAAATCTTTGATTTTGAATGTGATGGACACAAGAAATGACAACAGTTCATGTTTTAAAGATAAAGTCAGAAGATTAGGACAAGGAAACTGAGGTTGATGAATCACAGTGACGGAGTAAAACAAGTCAACTGTCCTGAGTGATGAGATGTTTTTGAACATAGTCGATCGGCTCCATTTTTCTGTGACGTTCATCCATTTCACATCGGTCCACTGGAGCTTGTGTTTTGGTCTAAGTTGATGAAAAAATGAAGCATCTGAATCTGTTTGTGAACATTGAGTGACGATACCTGACCCAGGATGCCCCCCAGCAGAGTCCACATGTCCTGGCCTTCGCTGCGCAGCTCTCCATTCATGTTCAGCAGCTCCTCCAGGTACTCACACAGCTGCAGCAGAGAAGAAAGCATAAACACAATATCAGCTTTGTGGTCTGGAGGGTTAATAAAATAGTCAGAGGGGTGGTAGACGAAAGCTGTTGTTCTGGGCCTCCATTTGTCAACATTTCCATTATTCTAGAGAAAATGAATAAACTAAACTGATAGTGTGTTACACCACGCTTAAAGCCTTAGTCATATCATATGCACCCGTACAGAGGTTGACCAGTAAAGGGTGCAGTGAGTTTTTGAGTTGTCAGGCCCATGGAGGTTCGAACACATGAGCAGCGGCATACTAACGGGAGCGCAGGCGTGTCTTTCAGTTCCTTTGAGGCTCGTACGGTCATCTTAAAGGGTAACCAAACAGGGAAGTTGGAGGCTGACTCCACCCACAGTCAAAATTTGAAAATCCAGTCAGAAGGGTGGGGCTTGGGAGCAGGACTGTTATCATTACTGGAGCTGCAGATCATGATGTGGGACTTCTGAAATGACGTAGGACTTACATGGTTTGACCAATCACAAAATTCAAATTTAACACCTTAATTCAACCTATAGGGGGCAGCACCCAGATGGCTTTTAACTATATTTTCAAGAATTAAACAAGTTTACTTTAAATTGTCAAAAATGTGGCAATGACCAACAGACAGTACCTTTAAATGTTGTCATGAAACTGTTGTGAATGTGTGTGTGGTAAGTGTGTTGATAAGTATTTGAAAAGATAATGTAAGTTGCTTGCTAGCTTACTAAGGCTGCACTCTAGTCATTTGCAAGGCGTGCACTCTGACAATTGACTGTGTGCAAACGAGCATTAACAGCGCTATGGGCTCCTTGCACAAAATGAAAAATCCGCTGCGACTTTTTGCTCGCAGCATGCCCGTAGAAAAAATGTGCATGAGCAGTTTTGCTCTACAGGTTCACCGAGCGTTCTGTGACCACAATATTTCCTGCCACCTGCTTTCTCTGTACAGATTTGCCCTTTTCCTTCTCCCACAGACAACATGTATCCACCTGTTTTGACTCAGACTTAAATTGCATTTCAGAATGAGAGAAAAAGGGAAGGATTCTGAATATGAGCATAACATTTCTGTGGATCTCAGTAATTCTGCATGTATTCGCCTTGTTTACATGGCCTGGAACAGCTGGGTGTAGCAGCATGACTCCCAGTATGTGTTTGGAGCACAGCCAGCAGAAGAACTTCACTTTATAGTTCTAAAGTTTGAGTCAGTAAAGAATTTGTCCAGCTGGTTTGGTCCACAAACAGATGTTTTCTGAAGTTCTAAAGAGAAACAACTTTTTGACAGTTTCTGATCCATTTCCATAGAAACCGGACCCTAGTCATTTTTATGCATTTCTTTAAAGAAGTAATTCATTCCAAAACAAAACAGTGATTGAAATCCCAAAGAGGTAGCTCTGACTACATGCAACCTGTGCAGAAACACTCTGGAGTCTGTTGAGCCCAGGGAAAATCATGATCATGACGCAGAAAACAACTTACAAATTACTCACAAGCTCCAAAATCGTAGCTTATAGGTGGTTTTAGGTTTTGATTTGCAATAGCTTGTCATAATTTTGACCACTTCCTGGTGTACTTTTAAATTTACATCTTTAATTCATAAAAAACAGTTATTTATATTTTGCTTTTTAAGAAAACCGCTTTCAGCTGGTTTTAAATGCAAGTATTCACCATACATTTTCGTATTTTTTTTATATTTATAAAACAGTAATCACAAAAAATTATAAAATTTTTAGAGGAAAATGCTAAACACAAATCAATATATGTTGGAATTATATTGAATTGTAAATAAATTGTGTTGTGAACTTTTGAATCACCGAATAAATCCAGCTGCCTGTCCCCTACAGAAGACTACAGTCGTTGTTTCTCCTTGTTTGTTCTGCGTGACAAAGACTGTTCCGTGGTGTGATGGACCCAGCCGAAAGTGCTGATGGTTATGAATGTTACAATCAATATTCAGGCAATGCAACTGTGACAGAATTTGTCTTCATATAAAGTGGCATCCATATGGAGCAGAGCGCTGTCTCAGTCTGTGTTCATATGTCTGACATTCCCCCTCACAAGTGTTTTCTCCAAGGCCGAATCCCACGGAGGATCCACTCGGCAGCGCAATTAGCAACAAACACTTCATTAATAACACTTAAGACACGCAGGACACTGCTGCACGCAACATTAACTCTCCTGACTTTTACTCTGCTGCTGCGCACTCTTCCTCGCGCTGACGAATGGAGCGGCGGCGACTCCTCAGAGGTCGCAGGCTTGATGGGAGACGTGGGAAGGGCAGTCGAGTGTCAGTCCTGAACCACAATCTCATCCAGATCAGTGAGGTCATCAAACAAAGAAAGCAACTACAAAGAACTTCGTTCAACTGGACACATTTAAACTGTTCTCTTGCATTAATACTGTTGGATTAGCAGGAACGGCATTGGAAGGACATAAACATGTTTGCCAAACCGTGGTTAGTGATCCATGCAGATCAGCCGTAATCCACTGCACCCCTATATTCAACCCATATTTATTATTGATAGAAAAGACACTCAAACACTATTGCAGGTTTTAAAGACTCACTCTGATCATCTTTTGATGTATTGTAAAGCGTTCTCAGTGGTCTTTTAACTATGTTTATGCAGGTTTTAGCCAAAATGAAAGAATGCTTTCATTCCAGTAGAAAAACTCTGTGAGATGATGATTGTGATTTTTTATTTCCACTTTTATTGTTCTTTGAAGGGATTTGATATACTCTGCCTTTTGGTTCGTAATTTGAGCTTTGTTTATTCAAGTTGTTAATTTTAAAGTGTACATTAATAATACTAAGACACGTTCATATTTACTGATAATTTTATTTTGTGTTTTAATTTGCTCTAAAAGAAAAGGTTTTCATGTAAATAGCTTATTTGTCTTCTCCCTCTTAACACTGAAAAGTATCAATAAAAATATCAGATCGTATAGTAGTATCGATAAAATCTTCACGTACTTGCAAAGATTCCTTACTTACAACAACCACTAGTTCATGAAGTGCTACCCTCATGGTCACAAGGAAAGTAATGACTAGGGATGTCCTGATCAGGTTTTTCTCGGCCCGATCCAATTACGAGTCATTTGATTTTGTGGATTTGCAGATACCGATCCGATACTTTTGTAACACATTTGAAACATGAACAAATTGAATAAACAGATTTGTGCAGTCCCTTATTTTTATTTCATTAACCTTCTTTTATCATTATAAACTTCAATAGAACACTTCTGTGAAGTAGCTTTAATAAACAAGTAAAATAAAGTAAATATAAACTAGGAAAAAAACAACTATTTTCTTGTTATAGAAGTGATAATTAGTCATGTGAGAAAGTTTAGCGACTTTAGCTTTAATATCTTTAGAGCTGTTGAACATTTTTAACCAAAAGCATGAGGTGAGAGATTCTCCCAAGCCACTTTCAGTGGAAAGCGTTTGGACTTTAAACAAGCTCACTCATAATTGCCAACAGTAGTTGCCCTAGAAATGTGACCGTGACGGACTCAGACCAATCACCGTTGTGGAAAAATGGTAACTGAATCGTCTTAATCGAGGTAGGTAAGGCCTTTTCCATGGGTGACATCACAGCTGGCTTTGTCCATTTTTATTTACGGTCTAAGACTTGAACACAAGTTTCCCTCAAAACCTGGTAAAATCTTTCCAGAATGTGGAAGTTGAAGACCCTAAAAAGTGTGCTAAGTCAAGTGTTCTCAATAGTCTCAATATTTTTTTGTCTGTCTCAAATCCAACTGTTGAAACAAATACTTAGTCGATCATTGACCACATGCCAAGAACGTTCTGGAGCCATATGTACTGATGGACTCCCTTCTGTTCAAACACAACACCATGTTGGTTTAATGTACCTGCTCATAACCTGAACTTCCTGCTTGCGGGTTTGATGTGCAGCAGATGGACAAACATGTGGTCTGTGTTGCTCACCTTGTTATACTCCACATGGAGCTTCTCCTGCTCACTCTCAAGCTTGTCCTTAAGGCTCTTTTGCTCCGAGATGTTGTCCTGAATCTGAATCATCCGCATGTTTCGCTCTAAAAAAAAAAATCAAACGCATAAAAGTCAGTAGTGTGATCAGGACAGCAAAACCAAGAAAGCTGTTTGAGGACATAATGTTGGGACAAGGCCACATGCTTCAAAACTGTTTATGTTAAAATTCATGTGAGCACCAATTAAACATGTTTCTTGCTCGGTTAACAAACAAAAACACATTTTGTTAAAACAATAAATAAATCAGAGGGTAAAGAAGGTCTTTGTCTTGTGTTAGCTCCAAGACTTTGATTCATGCTAGACAGACCCAGCAAAGCTCTCTAAGCTCATCAGAGACATTGGAGCAGACGGTCGATGGTTCATCTGCCGCAACACCAGACTGCAGCTTCACAGTAATGCAGAAGGGACAGAAAGACTCTAGAATCAGACTCCACTGACTTACAAGTTGATCCAGCAGAATGGTCAACTTCTATTGTTTTTTATTTTTTTCTCTGCTTCTGTAGAATATTGAAAACCAAACATATAGAGTAATTAAACTTCTTTTTAATGGTTTATTTTGTAGCAATTAAGGTTACAAATGGAGTTCCATTTAGGAGGTGCATTACTCTAGGGAAGGTTAAATAGACTCCTCGCAGATTTTATTGTTTGTCTTTAAAAGGGGGAGGAGCTTAAGGGATAAATAGTAAATAGTTTGAATTTGCCTTATTTGCTTGTGTGCTAAACATATCAGATATCCTCTGGTTTCTGTGTGGTTAATTATGAGCCAATTATGAGATTTGTGTGAAAGCATGTGACACTACCTCTGGTGTTGGAACTAAACCTCCAAAGAACTCTGATTCCCAGAATGCTCTGCACTAACAGGTGTGCATCCTCCCCTTTTTTGTTAGAATCAGACAGATTTGAACAAACTCCAGCAGATGAGCCTTAGCTTCATAACTATCAAATCTCACCCAGGTAATAGTTGACAAAGTCCGCCGTCAGCGCCGGCTGCTTGTGCTTCCTGCGTCCGTCCAGGCTGGCGTTGGCGTCGGACGTGTCCACGGGGAAAATGTCTGTGCTGATGCCCATCAGTTCAGCCTTCCTCATAAGCTTCCTGATGGCAGAGGCACTGGAGGTTAGGGGGCGGGGCAGCTTCTCGCGGGGCACCCAGGCCTGCGGCCGCGTGTTCCTGGACAGCTCTGCTTTGGCCCGGTACTGCTGCAAGCGGGTGGTGATCCGGGCCTGTGGGCGGAACATCAGCAAAGCTTACACAACATCAGGAATACATTTACTCATGAAGCTCATGGATGCTTTAATCCAAACAGACAAAACCTGCTGCATTTTGGATTAAACTCTGTCAGAAAAACACAATAAAAGCTGTTTTTATGCCGCTGCTTGACCCAGATGTGTTTTCTGCACAGTTAAATCATGTTTGAAGGACACTGTGAGCCAAACCCCTCAACAGCACACAACTGCAGATCAGGATCCTCATGGCAGTGTTAAAACACAAGTGATGTGGACTAGATTAGGAGGATCACCTGAGCCTCTGGAGTCAGCTGCTTTTCTCTCTCCTGCAGAGAGACCTTACAGTAGGACTGCAGGGCCAGGTAGTTCTTCCTCTTCCACTTCCTGTCAAAGCGGTCGGCATGCTGCTTGCAGTACGCGAAGAAGGGATCAGCGATGTCCTGAGGAGACACAGGCACAATGTCAGCAGATGAAGCTGCAGCTTTTGATCCTCTAGCTCCAGCCCACCTCTGACCTGCTCCCTGCAAACCTTTTCTGATTAAAATAGTGTTTAAACATGGTCTAGTGGCATTTTATCGATCTAAAGATCAATATATAAAGAAAATTAAGCATCAAAATTCAATTTCTGAGTATTTATTTATGCAAATTGTTGAGTATAAGGAGCAGACAAAAAAAACGCAGTTGGAAAAAGAGCGGATTTAATGAGACAGTTGTTCTCATGTAGCAGAAGCCGCTCTGTCTACGTGGTGACAAACTCTCCACTGTTTCACACAGGGAGATGATAAAGTTGAAGACACGGTGGGTTTACGTATATATTATATTTGAACTGGTCCATGGTCTGAAAAAGGCTTGGGATCATTGTTCTAAAAATTAATGATTTGTTTTCTTAATTTTGGCTAAAAATGATACAATCATAATTAAAAGACTACTGGGAACGCTTTTAACATTGATCAAAAAAAGAATGGAGCGGGGCTTTAGTGATGAATATTGACTGAATTCACCTTATCCAGCAATTTCCTGTTTTGTTCTGCTCTTTGCTCACCTCTTCTGCTGCAGCCTCAGAAAGGAGCCCCTCCCTCTGTGCGCAGGTGACGTGAAAATAGGATCGGCACATGCCGGCGTCACAGCTGATGCACACGCCCGTCCTGGCGAAGCGGGCGTCCTCACAGAAACTGCACTCCTTCATAGACAAGACAGTTTGCGTTAATGCAAGTTCTGAAGGAGAAGTAGAAAGTTTATTTAAAAACATTTGACTAGAAACATGAAAAAAAGTCTGCTGTTGTGTGGATCAGAAGCTGCAGGAAAAATGAATGAATCTGAAACTAGGAGTGAATCACAACCTCATCCCAGAATGTTTTCCTAAAACTAAATTAGTAAAAATTCAACTTTATGCAGTTAAAAAAAAAACAATGAGTTGCTCAGCTGCCTCCAGAACCTGCAATCACCATGTTTAACAAGAACTTGCCTTTGCTCCATATTTGGAATAATTCATCTCTGTGAGGGTCACCGGTCGCAGCTTATCGATGTCTCCAAAGGCCACTCCGGGCACATAGAGCGCACAGACCACATGGACCCACCTGCGGAAGGTGAAAAAGGCAGCTGTTTATGTCTTCATTTACCACACGGCTGATTAATACATGCGGCTGTGCTGCAGATGATCACTCAACCTCAATTGAACGGGCAAGAGAGCAGCTCACAGACTTCAAACGGGAGGGAACTCGCAGTGTGCTGTGACACAATTTCAAATGCGGACTTTAGGGAAAAGAATCCAAAAGTCCAATATAAAGATATCCATCTGCAGCAAGCAGGCGCTTCACAGTTTAATTTGCTGTGTTTTTCATGCTCTAGTGAAGGAGTAAATTCGGCTGCAGCCTGGCTGAGGAGCACTATCAGCGATAACGTGGCTCAAGTCTCCATGCTTCACATAACACACTTTTCTCTTCCTCTTTTTCTTCCTCTATCTCTGCCCTCCTTCCATCCTTCCGCTCTCATTTCTTTCACAGATATCTCTCTCCCCTTAATCCTCTCCCTCCCCACCACAGAATATACACTATTTACTATTTAGATAGCCTTTGGCTTCCTGCACCCCTTTGACAAGCTCCGTTCTTTTAGTTCATCTGTTTCTGCCACTGGTAAACGTTGAGGCCAGAGGTCATCGGCGGCCCACCTGCCGGCGTCGGTCTCCTTAAAGATGCCGTCCTGGTTAGGGCACAGCTCACAGCTGGGGGTCACTCCGTTCTTGCAGGCGTCGCAGAACCACGGCTCAGTGGAGTTCTCAGAGGCTGAGCTCATAATAGAGTCGCTTTCTCCGTCCACGCCGTAGCAGCCTGCCGACACAGAAAGGGAGGAAAGGCGCTCAGATAACGCGGGTCTACTTTCACTTCTTCAGACAGAAAGATGCAGAGTGACACCACCGTGAGAGTGAGGCTGTAGAGCAAAGCATAGAAATATAGTCCAGGTGTACAACAGGTGAATGAAACCTGCAGCTCGGCAGGTGCAGGAGGTTATATTCCAATGTAAGCTTCAGCTATCCACCAAGACATAGACCACGTAAAGTGACGGAGAAGGATCAGAGAGGTCGCCGACTTTCTGCACAGTCAATTGCTACAGAGCTCCAAATATCATGTGACCTTCAGATTAGCCTCAGTACAGTATGCATAGAGCTTCATGGAATGGGTTTCCATGGCCGAGTAGCTGCATCCAGGCCACACATCAACAAGTGCAATGAAAGCGTCGGGTGCAGTGGTGTAAAGCACGCCACCACTGGACTCTAGAACATTAGAGACGCCTTCTCTGGAATCACGCTTTTCCATCTGGCTATCTAATGGACCACTCTGGATTTGGAGGTTGCCAGGAGAACGGTACATTTGGGACTCCAAGTGCCGAGTGTGAAATTTGGTGGAGGAGGAATAATGGTGTGGGTCTGCTTTTTAGGCCCCTTAGTTCCAGTGAAAGGAACTTTGAATGCTTCAGGATACCAAAACATTTTGGACAATCCTAGGCTCCTAACCTTGTGGGAACAGTTTGGAGCGAGCCCTTCCTCTTCCAACATGACTGTGCACCAGTCCACAAAGCAAAGTCCATAAAGACACGGATGAAAGAGTCTGGTGTGGATGAACTGGACTGGCCTGCACAGAGTCCTGACCTTAACCCCACAGAACACATTTGGAATGAATTAGAGCGTAGACTGAGAGCCAGGTCTTCTCAACCAACATCAGTGTGTGACCTGATCAATGCGCTTTAGGAAGAATGGTCCAAAATTCCTTTAAACACACTCCTCAACCTCATGGTCAGCCTTCCCAGAAGAGTTAAAGCTATGATAGCTGCAAAGGGTGGAGCAACATCATACTGAACTCTATGGGTTAGGAATGGGATGGCACTTCAGCTCATATGGGAGTCAAAACCTCTGGTAATATAGTGTTACAAAGACTAGTCATTGACTGTTTTGATTACAAAACTTTTCCGACTGTTTCTTGTTACTCTGAATGTTCTTCGCTACATAGAAAATTCATGGACTTTTGATGATAAAGACCAATCACTGACTGTTCTTCATTGCAAAAACTGTTTACTGGCTGTTCTTGACTGACTTTTCATTACAACACCTACTGTTCACTGACTCTTCTTGATAACAAAATCTGTTGACTGACTGTTCCTCATGTCATTGACTGTTCTTCACAACACCAACTATTCACTGACTGGTATTGATGCTAAAGACTTGTCTTCCCAACTCAAACTGTTCTTTGTGACACAGACTGTTCACAGACTCTTCTTGATGACAAAGACTATTAACTGACTGTTCTTGAAAACAAAAACTGTTTGCAGACTTTTCCTCATGACTCTGGCTGTTCTTTACAACACTGATTGTTCTTGATGGCACATTTTTGTTTTTTTTTTTACAACTTAAAGTGTTCTTTATGACACAGACTATTCACCAGCTGTTCTTCAAGATGGTGACTGTTGCTCAAGTCACGATTGTTCTTCACAAAACCCAAATGTTCACTGTACTTGCTTCATGACACAACCACTGTTTACTGACTGTTCTTATTGATAGAAACTGTTCTAGATGACACCGACTGTTCCTCACAGCAGCAAGTTGTTTTGCTTTTTCATTTACAACACAAACTCACCACCTCAGGAGAAATCCTGGTCCACATCATGCTAAACTGTTGTTGCAGGCATTTTTGTGACTTTCAGGCTGCAATCATCAGTTTTATTAGGATATTTCAATATCATAAGATTTCCTCTGACATACAGCCACATAGTGCTCAGAAACAAAACAGCACAGAGCAAAAACACTCTGTTCCCCAGCTGGCAATCCACACCCACACTTGTTAGGTACCAAGCCAGAAGAAGAAGAGGAACACACTGATGTTGTCCTCTTCATTTTCTGGGGTTGCCTAACAATTACTTGGCGGATGTGGTTTCTATGGCAGCTATTACACCAGGCAGACGTGCTCCTCACCCCCAATGAGGAAAGCAATCAGTGCTGTGCCTTCAACGGGGGGCAACACTCCAGCTCCTGATTCAGTCCAGTAGCCCACAGGCTTCTCTGAGCACACACTCACAAATCAGAAGCTTAGAGGGGAGCAGCAACCACAGCCGCTGCCATGGCACAAAGGATGCCATCAGGCCAAACAAAGGTCAAGACAGGTCTGACCCTCTATGGAGGGAGGGGCATGGGAATCAGTGTGGAGGTCATGGATTACTCCTGTCAGCCCGTGCAGGTCACAGATCTACTCATAGGGACACTAAAGCTAAAGCAGGAGGAGCAGCTCAACCTCAAATTTAAAAGCTCCTTTTGAACCCAGAAACGAGGCGGAGGCCACCGAGCTGATGCCTAATATGAGCTAAGCCGACAAAAACTGATGACCAGGAGGAGCTTCAGACCTCTGAGGTAGATTATCCTCGACTGAAAGCACAAACTCGGAAGAAAGGTAAGGGAGGTTCTGCCTGCATGCAAGTTTTTCACAGGAGGCCTGCGCAGATAGATGTGCATCTAATGAAACCTTCCGAGGGTCAACTCATACACAGAGCTGCTGTAAGAACAAAATGTGATGAGAATGTAATACTAACATCTGTGGGTTCTTGAAATAGATGTAAAAAAAAAAATAAATTAGATGCTCAGAGTGATGCGTGGAGATTATAATGGCTTTACATGAGTCAGCCTGAGGAGGAAGTTCAAGGAGGGGTTCAGCCTCTATTTAAAGTCCCATCTCTTCCACATTTCATGTGAGACAGACTGAAAAGGTCCAGAGAGAAACACAGGAAGATCATGGTGCTGCTACTCTCCAACCTCACAATCTTGCAGGAATTTTCAGAGCTTGACTTCATGTGGGAGACTCCACATGTGGATATTACCATTAAAATAAGCGTCCTTAATCCCTCAAGTCTTCCTTCATCCACCTGAATTACATACAAAGCGATGAGAAGTGCCAGTCCAGAATCAAACTGCATGGCACACTCTCCAGAGTCTGAGAACAGGAAGGGGATGCAGTGGCTCAGGCTGCAAGGGAGAAACGTATATGGGGGGCTCAAGATAAGAGACAGGCACCAATCTGCATATTCATTGATCCTTGCAGAGCAGGAAAAAGGGGCAGCGTTATATCAGAGTCAGTTTGCACACGGATGATCGCCGTCTGAATGTTGAAATACAATAACTGTGGGGGAACTTTTGCTGCTGTCTGCAGGGATCCATCTCAAACACAAACGATGTTACAAAACATTTATTCAAGACCAGCATCAAGTGAGGTTTTTCCATGTAAGGCTCATCTTCTTCTGCAATGACACTGCTTCAGGCACTGTTTATAGACTCACGTGAGAAAAAAAGGAGCAATAGCCCCAACACAATAAACACATGTCACCCCAAAGAAGGCCAAACAGGGAGTCTGGTTTGTTCTGTTGCAGCTGAGAGTGAAGACACTCTGTCTGCGACACAGACGATGCTAACAAAATGAGTGGAGTGTCAGAATTAAAGTTGAATTTCCATCAAACGCTTGATAAGTGCAGAGGACTTGAGCTTACTGCAGGAACAGAGTGAAATCTACAGGAAAATGAGCAGCATTTCTGTCCTTGGAGACAGATAAGAGCTGGCCGCGAGCACCGCCACTGCCTTTTCCACATCCCCAAACCTCCACTGCTCCCAGTGCGCCGGCCTAACCGCCTTCAGTGTTTCTGGTGGAGATTAAACGTGTCTCAGAGGAAGAAAATATCAGGCTGCCTAACGAAGGAGATAACTGTAAGACCTGTGCTGAGTATCGGCATGCCTGTGGACAGCGAAGATTAAAGTGTTCCTACTCTGCTGCACATGTGCATCATAAAAGAGCAGCTCCCAGCCCTGACATAATCCAGCAGACCTGCCTTCATCTCTGAGGTGACGGAAGCCTGAGCTGCTCCAGCTGATCACAGTGACGGGGTGTGGGGTGGTGTCAGAGAAAAGGGCATGGGGTAAAATATACAAGCCACATTTACAGAAGAGCTTGAACATGGACTGTTTAAGGCAATAGAGTCCTTTGTCTCTGCCTTGAACATCACCGCTTCAAACATGAACCAAAAGGTAACCAGGTTTCCAGCAACAAAGAAGTTTCTTTCTTTTAGAGCTGTAACGAGTATCTAAATATATAGATATTTGCAAACTGATCTCAAAAATTCAAGTATGAGTTTTTGTGATATCCAAGATATTGCTATCTTTCTAAATATTCTAGAGTGTAGTAAAAATACCATTCAGGCAATGCAATTATTCCTCTAAAATGCAGAACAATGTTGGATTTTAACTATATAAACTAAACAAACTGACTGAGATACTGCCATAGGAAGTAAATAAATCTTCAAAGTAAAGTGGCGGTGAAGCTCCTCAATTTTCAAAGTAAAGGTGTCGAGTGTTTTTCCTGATGAAAAGAAAGAAAAAAATGGGACTGAAGTTTAGTTTACTGAATAAGTATATAAAAAATGTAGCTTTAAATTATGTCAATAATTTGAACAAAAAAATATAATATGTAAGAGTTTAAGAATATTACAAAAAAGATGTGATTAATAATGTGACGTTTTATGGCTGTCTGAAAAACAGACGAGAATTTTTGCACATCAATTAAATGGATTTACATATAGCAACTAAGAGTTTTTTACATTAAATGCCAAGAATCATGGTTCGATCTGTGAATTGTTTAACTCGATTCATGAATCAAATCACATTGACACCAAAGTAACAACCCCTACATCAGGTGTGAGTAAACTACAGCCCGGAGGGCATATGCAGCCCGTTAAACTATTTAATCTGGCCTGCCACACTGAAATACATTTTGTTGATAATCCATATTAATGTTTTATACTTCCCTGTAATGTTGCCGTCTCCCCTCAGATGGTGCACCTCAAAATAAAAACTGACTTGTGTTTAGGTGCAGAAAGTTATTTTGCATTTATGTTGTGTTGGAAGATTTGTTGTTTTTCTTACGTTCATGTGTGTTTTTCCAGTCAGACAGTTTTCCAATCATTCCAACACAACAAACAGCGTTTTTTTAAGTGTGTGATTTTATCTCATCCAACTGGTGCGACTGGTACCATCCTATCCTTGCTCCTCCACCAGTTAATTCAGGCGATTCGAGGTTTTGACTGACTGAACACACCTGATCCAGATAATTAGCAGCAGGTATGACATGGATATTTGGAGAAAAAGAAGAAGAGTAGATTTTGAACACCTTTACTCTATGTCTTAATTTTATCCTAAACATCCAAATGGTCTTGTAAAAGTATACATTACCCAGGATCCTCTCAGCGTGGAAAACAAGAATTGTGCAAAGCTGTGGTATACGTCGTAATTGCTTCTTTTAAAGTTGAGTTCATATAGAGTTAGTGCATTTAAATGACATTCCTGCAGAGTTGATTGTATTTTTATGATGATCTTGGAAAACTCCTGCAGAGTTCATAGGGTGTTCCTGGTAAGCCTGCAGTGTTCCTGAGCTGTTACCATGGCAAGTGTTGCAACATTTCAGCAGGCTTTGAGTGAACAAACCAGCAAATCTGCTCCAAGTGTCAGCCCCAATTATTCAGTTCCTTCATTTCCCAGCCAAGAAAACATGAAGACCACTCAAATGAAAATGCACTTTGTTCTGCACTCAAAGATTTAGACAATACAAGTGTGAAACCCAAACCAACAGAATATGGTTCTCATTTTTAGTAGAACTATTTTTTAACCTCAGACTGACTTTGAAACCCAAAGCCATTCATGAAAAACAGAAAGAGTCATATACAGTGCATTTCCACTTGTATTGCTCTGAAGCTTCTCTCAGCTTTACCTTCATGCACGGTCACTCCACAGTTGTCACACTGGATGATCTCGTCTGCGTCCTCACTGTTGTCTCCCAGGCAAACGCAGCAGATGAGGATGTGCTGCGTGTTCCACGTCTGAGAGCGGTCCAGCAAAGCATCCTGGGAACAGAAGCACATTGGAAGTCACTGGCCAAGCAATTCGGCTGTCTCCACAGATCCTGGACAGGCAGAGTCCGAAGATGCCAAGACGAAAACTGCAGAATGGTTCCAGTGTCTGTGATCATTGCAGACCTAATGTTTTGCTGATAGAGACTCAGACACTGCCCTGCTCGTCTATAGAGGTTACAGTAGATGCAAAACATTTGTGAAAATAGTAAATATTAGACCTGCAAAGACGGATGTGTCTATCATAAAGAGGGCTTCTGTCTATCAGAATGTCATGTCTTCAAAAAAGCAGTATATTTCAGAATCAGGCTGCTCAGCCTGAATACAATAACACATGAAAGATAACTTTTAAAGAAGAAATACTTGGGCAACTACATGTTTGCATGTAAACTGTTAAACAATGAGAACCGTCCTGATTTTGATCAAAGATTAACACCAAAACACGATGACCAGAGGAGAGTAAGAAGAGCAGTTGTACTATAATAAGAACAGCCTTACTTCACTTTATTCAAGTAAGTGTAAAACACATTCAATAACATCATGAACATTCAATGAATTTTTGAGTAACAGTTTGAACATTGTTTGGACCCTCTGGAATTAAATCAACAATGTTTCTTTTTCTTTTACAGCACACAATGTTCTGTGTCCTGATTGGCTGTTGACATTATCAATTAATATCCTTAGTCGTTAAATTATTTACATCTGCCTTTGGCTTTGACACACGTGCGCAGCAGTGCTAATCCGGGTCAGTAGTGATGTCACATGAAGTTCCAGAAAGACTCAGGGGGCCATAATAGCATGCAAATGGAGCTTGAAAGTGGGAAACATGAAAAAAATAAAAACCAAAGCGCCAAATGCAACATCTGCAAGGCAGAACTTCTTCCCCAACAGCACTACGGTGATGCATGAGCACCTGAAGAGGAAGCACATAATGACTGAGAAGGATAACACTGAAGAGGGGTCATCGTCTAGGTTAGCTAAGCTTACATTAGCGCAAACAGAGAGTAAAAAAAGATTTTAAAAAAAAAGCTGATCCTCTAAAATGATGGAGTAAAAATGAGGGGCGTTTCCCAAAACTTTCAAGGCTAGCTAAATGTGAGCACTCAGCACCACAAAATGCACTTTTGTTAAATTTGAATCAGTGACAACAAAACTTCATCTCTGTGAAAAATAGTTCCTTTGTTTCAGATGCCAACCTCATTTGATTTAAGTCTTGTTTTAATGGAAGAAACAAATAAAGGAAATAAGCGGTACAATTCATTAAAGGTCTAATAAACTATTGTCTTAATTGTATTTTTTTTAGTTTGTTTAAAGCTAATAATAGTCAAGTTGTGTGTTTTACATCCAGTCAACGCATGACCCAATTAGTCGACTAATGGAAAAAAATTATCACTGATTAGTCGACTATTATAATCATTTGTGGCAGCTTTATTCAATACTGGAGTTTAACTTTCAGTTTACAAGTGTGAAAATGTTCATGTCTGTCTGAGAAAAGTATAAAAAGTGAGCAGTTTTGCAGCCTTAAAACTTCTATAATCCAACTTTGCAGAGTTCATCTATTGCGGGTTATCGTTAGAACACAACACTTGCATTAAATGAGGGATTACTGTATGTTAAAATGTTGGTTTGGCCAAAGACAGAATAAAAATGTACCAAAAAATGACTTTTTTTGTAGGAATCAGAATAAAATTCAGTTTTTTTGTTGTTGTTTTCATTCACCGTGTGATTAGTTATATAAATAAACAGATCATTTTGTTGTGTTTTCTCAATTATTGACCCTAATCTTTCACCATGGCAACTCTAGCTTCTGTCACTGTTAGATAACAGAAGGTAGTGTCAGGCAGAGCCTAGCTTAGGCTCCTCCCACTTGAGTGAGGGTAAACTTCTCAAGAGTTTCACACCAACCTCGTTGCCCTTCCCTTGGGACATGCTGTCGTTGGTCAGCTCTTCATCAAACGTGCTGCTGCTCTTCGGTTTCTTCTTGGGTTTCTTCGCGTCTTTGTCGCTGTCGCTGCTGCTGTTGTTGTTGTCGTCGCCATCTTCTTTGTCATCATCGTCTTCGTCGTCGTCGTCGTCATCATCATCATCGTCATCATTGTCATCATCGTCGTCGTCGGTGCCACTCCCTCCTTCCTCCTCCTCCGCGCCCCCCTTCTGAGCAGCTGCTTTGCTCCTCCTCTTCTCCGCAGTGGGCCTCCAGTCGTTATCGTCCTCACTGTCGTAGTCGTCCATCTCGTTCAGCTCCTCCATGGTGGTGAAGTCCAACAGGGGCCGGTTCCGGCGGAAATTCCACTTCTTGGGCTCGACCAGAGACTCGTCTGTGCTCGCATTAGCTCCGCCTCCAGATGGTGGGGAAGCAGCGACAGGTTCGACAGGAGGCTCCAGCTCAGAGGTCTTCTTGGTCTTTCGTTTACCTTTGCTGGGGGCGCCAGAGGGGGAGTCTCGACTGTCGGAGGGCAGCTGCTCTTTGCTCTTCTCCTCGTCCTCATTTGAGGGATCCTCAGCAGGGAGGCTCTTCGCCTCCTCATCCATCCCATTATCTGCACACGCCGCATTGTCAGAGTCACTGTCTGAACCCTCGGCGCTCACTTTGGAGCCCTCTTCATCGCTGCCATTGCCGGTGCCGTCCGACCCTACCAGAGCAAAAGAACCAAAGTTATTCTGACTCTGCTGATAGGAACTATTCACACAGATAACCAAAAAACGAAATAAGCAAAAACAGCTGTCATTCGTGGTAGGTAAATTAAAGCTAAAAAAAAAAACAAATCAACCTTAAGAATGAATAAATGAGTTTGTTCGTTTCATGAATTGTTATAAAAACAAGTTTGCATTTGTAAGGAACTTCAATGTTTCCTTTAAGTAGCTGTGCTGATAAAAATAAATAAATACAAATGTTTTTCACAATAAAAGTGTCTTACAAAGACAGTGCCAGACGATACAAAATAAACAGCATCTGTTATCATTTTTTAAATTTCCACTAACGAACAAAAGAAGAATTTTCTTCCATTACATTTTTTCAAGAGACAGCTGTCACAAACGGCCCACAAAAAGACTTGTAAACTCGTAAAGCTGAGAATATATAAACAACTTCTGTCTGTAATTTTCCTAAGAGTGTTGTTGGGTATGAGTTTTCATGTTTCACAAACACAGGCTGGATGTTCAGTCTGTCTGTTTTAAATCGATAAAACACTTTCTGAGACGAACTGGATCCTAAAGAATCATAAAAACCCAATTCCTAAAGCCAAAAAATCCATTTCTGTACATCCCACTGACGACTATTTTTAATCCTTGCACAAAGCAACGTTTGCTATGAACGAGGAGCCAGTTTTTCTTTATCTCTTGTATTAGCCTGCGACTTGTTGAGATGTAGTTCTCAAATGAGTTCTCATTTGCTTACCAATAAAAAGCCAGCTGATGTTGTGTCCTTAACTGAACTTAAAGATAGGTAGGAAACCCTGTACAAAGCATGCAGGCCCACCACATGAAAAATCAAGGTTGTAGACCGCTCAGTGAACCTATAGAGTAAGTTTATTTATGCACATTTTTTCTACGAGCATACTTTAGGTGGCAGGTCGTAGCAAACACATATAACTTAAGAACAAAGTTAAGACACTTGTCATACGGATATTTAAGTGTTTTCTTGATTTAGCTTTGTGTTGGCTGGTGTTACCATATGAAGCTGCAGTATTTCTGCTCTCAGAAGCATCACTTGTTTTTCTTTTGCCGCCTGTCAAATATTTCTCCATTCTTCAACAAATCTGATCACAGTTGCAAATAAAGACAGGTGTAGGTATCCAATCTGTACTGGTTGTTAACCCAGTTGTTGAGAACCATACGCAAAATCAACAGATTTTACAGCATTTACTGGTCAGGGTGTCCTTTTAGTTGGAAACAATAATTAAGCCTTGAAATATGTCACAGCATTTATCTTCTTGTTGTCAAAAACGTCAAGTTTGTAAACGTCCAAGCGGTATTAACATACTTTTAGGACATTAAAACAGCCGCTAACAACAATATTTACGTCTATAAATGTCACTGTTAGATTAATGTAAGTGATATAAGACCGGTAAATACACGGTCCCAAAGTGCAGTTTGTTTATGTTTCGCCGCAAAAAATTTTGAGGTGACTGCATGAGCCTCAACGGAACTGTAAGACACACCTGCGGTCCCCTTGAGATGCGTCCACTTTTCTCTACAACCCAAAAACCTGCAGCACTCGTACTGGGGTTCATGTGACTGATGCTAAAGGAGCATCCTCATGTTGATGTTTCTCAACTCTACCATGCAGGGTGTTTTGATTGTTAAGATAAATGTCAGAAGACTAGGGGTTGTCTTTGATGATCACTTTAAACTGGTTGATCAGGTTGTCAAAAGGAGCTCCTTTCACTTTTGTTACTTAGACAAAGCTAAACCCTTTGGGAGAACCGAGCCAACGAAAAGCCAACATTCAGTTCTGCCGGGCTCAACCTTTGGAATAGAACCCACAGTTTAAACTTCTTCAGATTAAAACCAAAATTTTCAACAGTGTTGATTTAGAAACAGACATCTTCTCAACTGTGCTAAGGCTTTTGATGAATTGTGAAGCTCTTTAGCAAAATTAAAAGCCTTTCTATTATAAATCCACTTGTGAGCTTCACTCTTCAGAAGGTGGAGCTCAGAAAAATCTGGCAAACATAGGGAAGTTAAATTGTATAAATGTATCAGGTAATGATGTCTACTTCTGATATAAATATAAAAAATACAGTTTAAAGTTACTCTGTTTAAAGAGCAGAGATAAATAAGTATAGGAGTATAGGAAACAGGACATTTTTAGCCTCCAACTTCTGTTATGGGTTTGTTAAGTTCCATACATGCAGGTATTCAGCAGTAATCACAGGTGTGTGTGGCTCTGCTTTACTGATTCCATTTACTGAGGAAGACTGAACTCACCTGAAGCATCTCCCACTTCAAAGTCGCTGTCGTCTGAGCTGTCATAGTCCAAGGCATCTAAGAGCGAAGCAGCGAGCGGCTTCACCTGCCGCCTCTTTAAGCTGCGGTCCACTGGTGAAAGAGAGCACAACACACACAAAAGAGTGACAGAGGGTCACAACAAAACGCAAATAAACACAACTTCAGTTCATGATTTGGAGTCTCCTGGATTTGGGAAAGGGAGAAAATTTAAGGGTCAAAATAAGAGAACATGATAAAGTAAAGTTAGCAATCTAATGACTAATATTTGAACCCACGTTTGGACTCTAGTATTAATATCTCAAGATTGTTTTCTTTTTTAAAGCACTAATTTTTTTTAAAATTTACATGTGAATAATACAGCTGGTATTACAAAATTAAGTGAGAAGGCTTTTGGGTCACAACCCTGGTTAAGTTCTATATTTCCACTTTTGTTTTTAACATGTTTTTTGGGAATATTTATAATGTTGTTATGCCATATATAAAGCTAATTAAGCTTAAAATTGCAATTATGAATAATTCTTTATTCAAATTGTTGTGAATCAGAAGCAGACAAGTAATAATGTTAAAAAAAGATAGAAAATATTGTGATGTAGAAGCTACTACGGCAGGCCGCAAGCTAATCTGCTCCACTCCATTCTGATGCATCCACTTGTAGACAAATAGATATATAGGTATCTGGCTAAAAGCTGTACAACCGGATAGCTTCAAAATTGCTTGTGATTTTTGTTGCACCAGTTATGTTAAGTGTGAGATGCTGTAGTGTAAACAGATGGATGATGGGAAATGGAGGTGGGCTTACTTCACACCAACAATCCCACTCACAACTCAGGCAAATTTCCATTAAATCACTGCAGAATTTTTACAGAAATTATGCATTGTAAACGACACAATAGATCAAAAAGAGTATCAGAATTGGATTTTAAGAAGTAGCCATAAGTTGCTGCTTTCTAGTGCTATCATAAACCTGTCTCACCATCCTCCTTTCCTCGGACATCAGTCAAAAACTTCATCTAAGGTGGCAGACCAGCTTTTCATCAAGATTTTTTTTTTTTGTTTCTTTTAAGTTGTGTCTGCACAATAGAAAACTAAAGAGCCCCAAATCCTTTAAAACTGCCTGCTCTACCTGTGCTGGGGAAAGATACCACAGTTAACCGTCCTATCAGTCAACACGGTTCGACTGGACCCACGTTCATCATTTCCCGTCCCCTGCGTTGCGTTTAAAGCCCTTTTTGGTTCTTAACTAAAACCAGCTCGTCTCCACTGCTCTTTAAACAAAGGAGCAGCTGTGGCTGTCCCGACTGAACCCAGTGAGGTCCTCTGTCCCGGAGACCCAAAAAACTCCCACCTTCTTGACACTCGGAGGCCTCCGTACAGAGTGTTAAGGTTAGCCGTTGTTAGCTTATGAAGAAAAAAAAAACACTCGCCCACTACACGGGTCTTTGCGATGTCTCAATGAGACTTCCACGTAGCCGTGGGATTATTGAGTAAACACTGAGCATTACGGGAAAAAAACACAGACCGAAAAGAGCCACAGACAGACAAACGGGTCGCTGATGCTAGCTGCAGCGTTAGCACGTTAGCCTAGCCTTCAACAGTGTTGAACAGCGGTGCAAATGTTTACCAGGGTTAGAGTCACTTCCACGCGCTGTTAACGCCTACAAATAAAATATAAATAATGGGAAAAAAATCCGAACGGACCAAAAACACTTACTTTAGACTAAAGGCTCGGGGCTCCCCGATACTTCATGCCATGATGTGGACAATGGAGCGCACGGCTGTGACGTCACGCTGCGTTTGGATGTTGTTGCCACAGGGACGAAAAGCGAGGATGTGATGTCAAAAAGGAGCACGTTAAAAATACTTTGTTAATCCCAAAAGAAATTTTAAAATTGAAATTAGTTATTTAATGATACTTTTTAGTTAATGTAAAAAGTTATAGGCAGGAAAGATCTCCTGCATCTTTGGTGTCACATTTGACCCCGAAAGGGAGGAAGCGGTCAAGAAGATGGATGGATGGATGGAATTTAGAACCTTAGATTTTGGATGTAGAATTTAGAATTTGGAATTTGAAATTTAGACTTCAGAATTTAGAATTTAAAGTTTAAAATTTAGAATTTAGAATTTAAAGTTTAGAATTAGAAGTTATAATTTAGAATTCAGAATTTAGAATTTAAAGTTTAGAATTTAGAAGTTAGAATTTAGAACTTTGGATTTTGGATGTAGAATTTAGAAATTGGAGTTTAAAATTTAGAACATAGAAGTTAGAATTTAAAGTTTAAAATTTTAAATTTAGACTTCAGAATTTAGAATTTAAAGTTTAAAATTTAGAATTTAGAATTCAGAATTTAAAATTTAAAGTTTAGAATTTAGAAGTTAGAATTTAGAATTCATAATTTAGAATTTAATCTTTAGAATTTAGAAGTTATAATTTAGAACTTTGGATTTTGGATGTAGAATTTAGAATTTGGATTTTAAAATTTATAACATAGAATTTAGAATTTAAAGTTTAAAATTTTAAACTTATACTTCAGTATTTAGAATTTAAAGTTTACAATTTAGAATTTAGAATTAAAAACTTAGAATTTAAAGTTTACAATTTAAAAGGTATAATTTAGAACCTTAGATTTTGGATGTAGAATTTAGAATTTGGAGTTTAAAATTTAGAACATAGAATTTAGAATTTAAAGTTTAAAATTTAAAATTTAGATTTCCAAATTTGGAATTTAAAGTTTAAAATTTACAATTTAGAATTTAAAGTTTAGAATTAGAAGTTATAATTTAGAACTTTGGATTTTGGATGTAGAATTTAGAAATTGGAATTTAAAATTTAGAACATAGAATTTAGAATATAAAGTTTAAAATTTTAAACTTATACTTCAGTATTTAGAATTTAAAGTTTACAATTTAGAATTTAGAATTCAAAATTTAGAATTTAAAGTTTACAATTTAAAAGGTATAATTTAGAACTTTGGATTTTGGATGTAGAATTTAGAATTTGGAATTTAAAATTTAGAACATAGAATTTAGAATTTAAAGTTTAAAATTTTACATTTAGAATTCAGAATTTAGAATTTAAAGTTTAGAATTTAGAAGTTAGAATTTAGAACCTTAGATTTTGGATGTATAATTTAGAATTTGGAATTTAAAATTTAGAACATAGAATTTAGAATTTAAAGTTTAAAATTTAAAATTTAGACTTCAGAATTTAGAATTGAAAGTTTAAAATTTAGAATTTAGAATTCAGAATTTAAAATTTAAAGTTTAGAATTTAGAAGTTATAATTTAGAATTTAGAATTTAAAATTTAGAATTTAGAAGTTATAATTTAGAACTTTGGATTTTGGATGTAGAATTTAGAATTTGGAATTTAAAA
>NC_050524.1:29202572-29214280 GCF_002922805.2 Oryzias melastigma | reverse complement strand
AACTTTGGATTTTGGATGTAGAATTTAGAAATTGGAGTTTAAAATTTAGAACATAGAAGTTAGAATTTAAAGTTTAAAATTTTAAATTAAGACTTCAGAATTTAGAATTTAAAGTTTAAAATTTAGAATTTAGAATTCAGAATTTAAAATTTAAAGTTTAGAATTTAGAAGTTATAATTTAGAATTCATAATTTAGAATTTAAACTTTAGAATTTAGAAGTTATAATTTAGAACTTTGGATTTTGGATGTAGAATTTAGAATTTGGATTTTAAAATTTAGAACGTAGAATTTAGAATTTAAAGTTTAAAATTTTAAACTTATACTTCAGTATTTAGAATTTAAAGTTTACAATTTAGAATTTAGAATTCAAAACTTAGAATTTGAAATTTACAATTTAAAAGGTATAATTTAGAACTTTAGATTTTGGATGTAGAATTTAGAATTTGGAATTTAAAATTTAGAACATAGAATTTAGAATTTAAAGTTTAAAATTTTACATTTAGAATTCAGAATTTAGAATTGAAAGTTTAAAATTTAGAATTTAGAATTCAGAATTTAGAATTTAAAGTTTAGAATTTAGAAGTTATAATTTAGAACCTTAAATTTTGGATGTAGAATTTAGAATTTGGAATTTAAAATTTAGAACTTTGGATTTTGGATGTAGAATTTAGAATTTGGATTTTAAAATTTAGAACATAGAATTTAGAATTTAAAGTTTAAAATTTTAAACTTATACTTCAGTATTTAGAATTTAAAGTTTACAATTTAGAATTTAGAATTAAAAACTTAGAATTTAAAGTTTACAATTTAAAAGGTATAATTTAGAACTTTGGATTTTGGATGTAGAATTTAGAATTTGGAATTTAAAATTTAGAACATAGAATTTAGAATTTAACGTTTAAAATTTTACATTTAGAATTCAGAATTTAGAATTTAAAGTTTAAAATTTAGAATTTAGAATTCAGAATTTATAATTTAAAGTTTAGAATTTAGAAGTTATAATTTAGAACCTTTCAGATTTTGGATGTAGAATTTAGAATTTGGAATTTAAAATTTAGAACATAGAATTTAGAATTTAAAGTTTAAAATTTTAAATTTAGACTGCAGAACTTAGAATTGAAAGTTTAAAATTTAGAATTTAGAATTCAGAATTCAGAATTTAAAATTTAAAGTTTAGAATTTAGAAGTTATAATTTAGAATTTAGAATTTAGAATTTAAAATTTAGAATTTAGAAGTTAGAATTTAGAACTTTGGATTTTGGATGTAGAATTTAGAATTTGGAATTTAAAATTTAGAACATAGAATTTAGAATTTAAAGTTTAAATTTTTAAGTTATAATTAGAATTCAGAATTTAGAATTTAAAATTTAGAATTTAAAAGTTATAATTGAGAACTTTGGATTTTGGATGTGGAATTTGGAATTTAAAATTTAGAACATAGAATTTAGAATTTAAAGTTTAAAGATTACAATTTAGAATTCAGAATTTAGAATTTAAAGTTTAAAATTATGAATTTAGAATTCAGAATTTAGAATTTAAAGTTTAGAATTTAGAAGTTAGAATTTAGAACCTTAGATTTTGGATGTAGAATTTAGAATTTAGAATTTGGAATTTGAAATTTAGAACATAGAATTTAGAATTTAAAGTTTAAAATTTTAAATTTAGACTTCAGAATTTAGAATTTAAAGTTTCAAATTTACAATTTAGAATTCAGAATTTAAAATTTAAAGTTTAGAATTAGAAGTTATAATTTAGAATTCAGAATTTAGAATTTAAAGTTTAGAATTTAGAAGTTATAATTTAGAACTTTGGATTTTGGATGTAGAATTTAGAAATTGGACTTTAAAATTTAGAACATAGAATTTAGAGTTTAAAGTTTAAATTTTTAAACTTAAACTTCAGAATTTAGAATGTAAAGTTTAAAATTTACAATTTAGAAATCAGAATTTAGAATTTAAAGTTTAGAATTTAGAAGTTATAATTTAGAACTTTGGATTTTGGATGCAGAATTAATAATTTGAAATTTAAAATTTAGAACATAGAATTTAGAATTTAAAGTTTAAAATTTTAAAATATATGGTATTACAAGATATAGATTTTGAACGACGTGCGCGTGGCGAGCTCACAAAAGTGGCGTAGTGTTAATACACGCTCATATTTCAATGCATTGCTATGAGACTTTACAATGTTGATCCCAGGTTTAAGCTGTAACAGGTATAATAATATAATATCATAGAATATGACCATATAAGGAATGTGGGCGTGATTAGTCAGTTACCTCCGTTGCTAAGGAGATCCAAAAATGTACTTTGGCCGATTCTTGCGAAACTAACGTCAATCTGTTCGGTGACCTCGGGCGAACAAAACATAAAATGGTTGCTATGGCGATAACACTAACAGAAAAGCCGCCATTTTGAAAAAAGTGCCTTTTTAAGCAATTTCTCACTTACATCACAGTACAGCTATACAGTAAGGGGAGGGGGGGTTAGTGGTGCATAGTGGCTGCTTAGCAGGTGAGTTGGGGTCAAAGGTCAGCGTCAAGGGCAGCGATGGTGCGTAGGGGCGGGTAGCGAGCGCGGCGTTGGTGCGTATGAGCGGGCGGCGAGGGAGAGGGCGGGCTGCGAGGGAGAGGGCGGGCTGCGAGGGAGAGGGCGGCGAGGGTGAGGGCGGGTAGCGACTGCGGGCTATCCAACGCCACTTGCGGCTTTAATTGTAATTTGCAATGTGACATCCATCATTTTATGCTTCCTTCAGCTGTTCTCTTTCATTACTCTTTTTCCATAATTCATCAGTTTTATTCCTCCATATTTTTGCACATCTCGACATGTCTTCCTTGGTTTTAAATAAATGAGCTCTCGCACTGCTCTTTTTCTTGAACCTTTGATTATGTAGTTCATTATAGCTTCCCTAGTTGCCACCACTTCCTGTTTGTTCTCATGTGTAAAATGACATCAATACATCCAAAATAAACATGTTCAAAGCTTGATTCAAATTTAATAATGGTATTTAAGCATTATGATTAGATTTTATAGACATAATAACTAGGTTGGGGACATTTTATTACTTTAGTACCTTGAGGTTGTACATAATAGCTTCATTAACAGCTGCCAATGCCATGGAAATGTTTATGTAATCTCTCAAGTTTTGTTGAAGCTTCAACTGATTTTTGAGCTTTGCTTTAATCCAGAAGAGGACGTTGACTAAATAGATAAACACATAGAGGGAGGGACAGGCAAAAAAAAAAGAAACAGATAAATGAATGAATTGACAAAAAACTATTTTTAAAAGTGGAAAAATAGGCATAAAATATATTTTTTAAAGTATTGGGGTGCTGCTTTTGACAAAACATGATTATTAAACGGTGCAATTGAGACTTTACATTGAGAAAAAAATAGTACAAGAAAAAACAAAATATTTGAGTAAATTAAAGTGCTTGACAATTTGAAAGGGGAGGGTTCAGAATGAACTGTTCATTAAAATGAAGCTACAAAAAAAGAAGAAAAAAACCTTCTAAGGACTTCATTTATAACTACATTGACTTAAGCAAAGACGTCACTAATTCCTTTAAAGACCTTTCAAATCCTGGTGATTTTTTTCAAAGTATCAAAACCATTTATGACTTTGACCTCAGCCTCTTTTCCGCCGTGACCTCCGATGATTCTGTTGTAAAACCCACAACTGAGCCAGCCCTCTTCATCAACATATTAATTCAGTTTTTATCTTGAATAGATAAGCTTTCACCCGCAGCAAAGCACCGCATGAAAACCAGTCGAGATGTCCTGATAAAAAACAGCTCATGTCAAACGATCTGAATTTCTAAGAAAGAAGAGTCTTGGCAAGATTTTTTTTCATTAAAACATCGACTTTTATCCTAATTCCAGTTCAGTTTACAGTCCTAAAGAACATCCTGATAGTTGTATTGCTCAGCAGTTTCCTCCTGTTCTTCATGGATGGCTATCAGGGTGAACTTTTTTGTTCTGTCTAAAGTCACTATGATTCCACCTAAAGAAGTTTGACTCACACCAGCTGATAAGAGGACCAAAGCTCTCATAAAGTTCAAGTCCGTGTCAGACTGGCAAATTCACCCAAAAACTTTTTTGAAGAAAAAGACTGCTAAGTCATGGGTATATGCTTAAGACTGTAGGAAGCAATAAAACAAGATGCTGTGGCAGGCCTATTTTTATAAAAAAAAAAAGAAAAAAAAAACTGAGGTTGTGGCAGAAGATCCAAAATCCAGTATAACACTGGTAACATTTAAATGAATGAATGGATGAAATTGTTTATTTCAAGCAATCAGGAATAACACATGAAAAAAAACAACATCACATTGAATCACAAGTAGATTGCTTGAAAGGGAGTGGGAGGAAACGAACTCATATAATCCCACCCCGGCTTGACCATACCCTTTTCTCTACATGAATTATCCGGTTCAGGACTTAATATCAAATATTTATACACTACAATAATAAATTCAGGTTATGACCCGGAACCAGAAGTTACAAATGAAAAATAGTGCCTTAAACTCCTAAGACCTAGTGTCCACAAGCGTACAAGTCCCACTTTTGCCTAATTTACACTGAGTGATACGGTACGGTACTATCTAGTCTGGTATTTTGAGCATTTTCGTTGTAAAATTGACCCATTAAACAGTACCGACCCGTACCTCTTGGGGCGGTTGTTGGTCCATTGAAAAACGGAACAGTACTGAGCTGTTGTAGCCACCCGATGATTGTTAGAAAGTGATGACAAAATTAGCATGCGTCAATATAGTGCTAATTTAAGCTAACGTTTCCAAAGTTTGTAAGCATTTTGGTTTTTGTGGTTTCCTGTGTACTCTTTTGGTCAAGAGTCTATATTGAAAATGCCTGCAAACAACAGCAAGCCCAGGTCTGTGGTGGAACTGCAGATGTTCCTTGCTATTCTTTAACAACAGTGTGATACAGTAAGCTAGCGGCACGCTAGTGGTCTACATCACCCATGCGCAGTGAAAACAAACCACTCAGTGGCTTAACTGAGTGGAAACGCTCGTCAGTATTAACTGGAAGGTACCATACCACTCTTTAATGGATCGGACCGCTCAGTGGAAACTAGGCTTTCCGGTTATTTTCGCACAGTAGTTGATTCTGCTTAACTGGGGCCATGTGACTGCAGGGTTAGCTCAAATATTTTCTCAGGTCTTTAGAGGTTAACCGTGTTACAAGCTCTTAAAAAAAGCAAAAGTAGTGATTGTAGGACAATTGGAAGACTTTTTAAGGTCAGTCTAATTTTTGTGTAGAGTAAAAAGCAATCAACCACCACATCTGTAAGCAAATTGTAGAGAATCCAGATAAGTCCAGTCTAGTCAGAAGAGCCAAGATAGACTTAATATCTATCCTGTCAGTAGGGCTGGGCGATAAAACGATAACGATAGATATGTAGATCTTGTTCTTGTTAGAGGAATGAGTCTATCATGATAGACTTTTATTTTGAAGGGTTAGAAATTGACATTGGCCAGTAGCGAGCATTTTCCTCTCTTTGGTGAGTAAAAGTTAGAGTTAGTCGCCAAATGGCAAAAAAAAAAGAAAAAAAAATGTTTATATCTAATTATTTATCTTTATTAGTTCTTATTTTGGTACTTTTTTTGATCTCTTCACTTCCTTCGTCTGTGCGGAAGGTAAACAAATGTATGCAAGTCACCGCTAATCTTCTCTGTGTAACTGTGTAACTTCTCTGTATTTAGTTTTGGCTGGGGAAGCAGCGGAACATCTGGTGGTTTTTAACAGGAGCCAGTCAGAACTAGAATACAACCACTGAACTTATATCAGCAACAGAAAGTTTAATAAAAAGTGTTGATTTGGTGACCGTGATGTAGTATTAGCATGATGCTAAGCTAAACCGCTACTCCTTGTGCCGCCTGGATGTGTTCACGGACCAGTTCAGAGTCGGACAATATTTCACTGACCGGACTTTGAGAAGTGGCAGATAAATACAACAAAATTAATTAGCATGTCATTATATTATATGTCATATAACATAATTTAATTCACTGTGTATTAGCAGCACAAAAACTGCAGCAAGTGTCAGATGTTGTTAAAAACCTCCCGGTGTCTTTCCTTCATGAGAACACTCAGCTTTAATATCAATGGTATATAATAACAAAAATAGTCCAAATCATTGTTTTTGGACTGTTTTTGTCATGATTTAATAAAAAAATGTAATCACTTGGAGACAGAATTGGGAAATCTCTGGAAAATCTCATTTTTTTTTCTCAGCATGTTTGAATTTGAGTTTACAGTTAGATGACAACAGAGACGTGTTCTTACCATTTATAAATTACTTCTATGCATTTTAATTTTCTTAAAGGAAAGTTAGAAAAAAGTAAAACACCTTAAGTATTTCTGGTAGATCTGAAGGAACCGGAGGGATTGTCCTGATATATGTATATTCTGTTTGATGAAAAGTTGATTTAAGTCTAGTCTTGCAGAGCTTTTTTGATTGGTTAATGCTGTATACTTACACAGAACGTTTCTATCTTCCTTGAAGGCCCAGAGTGTTTTACAGTCACAGTTCAGTTAACCCACACACACACACATTCATACACTGATGGTGGCTCCACTGGTTAATACTGGTACTAATGTATAACCACCAGGAGTTTTATGGCTTTTATGGGGTTCAATATCTTGCCAAAGGACACCTCGACACATGGGTGGGCAAGGCGATTAACAGAGCCTACAATCTTCAGAAGTTGACCATTCTACCGCTGTTCAATGACTGGTAGATGGTGTAAAGCCTCAAGTTCTTCTTGACCATCAATTTCTGCATCATTGCTCTTTGATTGTTCTGCAGTAATGACGTATTCTTAATGGAAATTAACATAAACAGATTCTTCCTGATATGCAAAAAAGACTAAGAATTCTAATGGAAATGGTTCCAGCTGGTTTCCTGATCGACGGCTCTGCCGAGCGCAGGAGCCCTTTGGTGATATCAGAGGAGCCATCGCAGTCATCACCACTATCAGCATCTTCATCTCCCCCCTCTTGCCCTCTGCTTTGAACATCACAGACTGACAGTAGAGCCTCTCTGCACAAGAAAATGGTCTGCAGCAAAATTTCTGGATTTGGTTCAGTGTGTTTTGAGAGTAAACAAAGACTTCACAATCAGAAGAAACACGTTTTTGCCCTTTTATTAATGAATCTGCTATTTTGGTTCACCGATATGGAAACAGAATAAATGAGGTGTTTAAATATACAAAAAAAGAGTAAATTAAATGTGAAAACTTCATATGGAGGAATGCAAGTTTCTTTAAAACAAAGAAACACTCTGATTGAGGGAGTCAGCAGAGGAGACCCAGAAGAGCATGCAGTATAATGCAAAAATAATAAGAAAATTGAGAAAGAAAAAATTAATGAGGATGAAATTAGGATCAACAGAGTGTTCTGAGTTATTTGTAGAAGTTCCAAAAAAAGAACAGAGCATTTGGCAGAATTGAAACTTCACAAGATTGATTCTCTTCATCACTTAAAAGTCTAAAACTAAAACCTCACATGTTAAGGCTCTTTTAGATGGAACTCTTTCACACATGTTTATTTAGCTCATCTCCACTTGTTGTCTTGATTTTTAGATTTTTTTCCAATAGTCCATCCATCCATTTTCTAAAGATGTTTTATCCATTTCGGGGTAACAGGCACTTGTGGGCGAAGGCAGGGTACACCCTGGACAGACCGCCAGTCCATCGCAGGGCCACAGACTAGCAACTACAGACAATGGAGAGAACCCACACATGAACAGGGAGAAAATGCAAATTCCACACAGAAAGGGCCCCATTTGAGATTCTGTTTCAGGGGCCCCTACTGGGTTCTTGAACCAGGACCTTCTTGTTGTGAGGCAAGAGCGCTAACTGATGCGCCACTGTGAAAATGCTGATATTTACAGCTCAAATAGGTTTTTGTAAGTGCTAAATTTTAGCATCAAAAAGGCATCTTTGAATTAATTGCATTAAAAAGATAACTCAGAAAATAACTTGAAAGAAAATTTGTCAAAAGTTTAAACTTTGTGACAAAAAAGATTCCCTTTAATCTCAAAGTGGAGGTCAACAACCAGACGCTAGCTTCAGATATGTCTGAAATATGAACCTGTTTTTCTCGCTGAGGCCATGTCCTCACCACAGTGCAGCCCTAAATAGATTATATTAGTCTAAATACTAATAAAGTATTGTTTTTTTTTTTAAATGATTTTATCCCTTTACCCAAATGTGCAACTGAAGCAACACTGCAGTCATGCCATCCAGCTGCAGCTTCAGCCCACAATTGAAGAATGAGGGAGTCACAGGAGCCACAAACACGTCTTTATCTCCTGGACGAGCTGTGCTGCTGCTGGCTTCATACAACAGAACAAACCCAACCCAAAACTATTAAACCAACTAAATCTTTGCGTCTCATCACTGCCGCGCTTCAATCCAAGATTGTATTGTACCTTTGATTAGACCAGATTAAATGAAGCTTCAAGCCAACAAATTAGAATGGAGGGTGTTTGGTAATCAAGTTACTGGAGTAACTGGAGTGTAGTTTTTTTGCAGGGGGGGGGTTCTCTTTGGCTCAGAGCTGCAGCAGGTGGAGCCTCTCTCAGATCAGTCAGCTCGATGAGCCGAGGGACAGAAGCAATTCCACTGAGAGCAGAGGAACACAAACTCCACGTAAGGATAACATGACGGGGACGAGGAGGAGCACTAGGTTGTTTATGACTCTTTAAGGAAAATGCAGAAAAGTGTCCGAGTGATGCACGGCCTCTTCCTGCAGCTCAGGAGTTTGCATTTAAATGGAAGCATTCGTTCATTCAGATGTGTAAATCATAAACAGGATCTGCATTCATCCTTCACAGGAAAACTTAATTCATGTCAGGGAGAAGGGCGGGGGTGGTATAACCCTCCGCCATACACAGTCTGGAGACATCTTTATGGAATCAAGTCCGCTCGCATGGGAGTTTCTGAGAAGGCGTGCAGAGCAAACATCCTTTTCACCTTCTTCCACTATAAATCTAACAATTCTGTTTGAAGAAAACAGGTCAACATTTTTCTTTTAGGCGACTACGGCTTTGGGACACGCAGACAGGTTTGTTATCTTCTACATAGAGGTGAACTGTTGCACAAACAGGAGGAGAACAGTAAGAAGGATGTTCTGTACCGTTTAGTGCGACAACAAAGTTGAAGGTGCATCCCTACAGTTAGTGAAATGGACAGTCCATGATAGAGAGAAGTGGTGTTCCATCTATTCCTCCATTCATTTTTGCTGCATCTGTAGTGTTAGTATGTGAGGGGCTGTAAGCTAGTGGGAGAGTGTGTAAGCAAAGGGATGATGGGAAATAGCAACACTCTCATCCCCAAGTCATCAATATTGACGTTTGGTTAAAGACCCCTCCGTGTCACTTTTTGAAATTTTGGCTGTCCCCAACTTTTCCCCAACTGCGGTACTTGACGCGGACTGGTCCTTGGGTTGTATCCAGTACCAGTACCCTAAACCAGTACAGGTACCCTAACCTTAACAGTACTAATTTGCATCCTTACCGCGTCCGGTTTGTGCCCGGAACTGCATCTGGTGCCGGGTTAGAGTACCTGTGCGCTCTGCGTCATGGTACTGTTCTGGACCAGTTCGGTTTGTGGCCCGGGGGTTGGGGACCTGTGATTTAATGGGAACATCAAAAAGAGGGGTCCTTTACCAAACGACTCGTGAGTGAGAATATGTTGGCAATAGAGGAAGGCTTTCTCTGTGACAAATGGTCCCGTCCACAACTACTACTACTACTACTACCGCTCTGCAGAAACTATGTCCTTGAAAACTGCAAGTTTTTTTGGGTTCACTTTAAAAATATTTTAAAAACATGATCAATCTTTGTCTTTAAAGTCCCCCTCCAATGAAAGTCCTGTTTTTTTGAGTTTTTAACATGCGTGTGTGGCATTTTTCTTATAAAAGAGAACAAATGTATTAAGAAATCATTTTGTTTTTGCATTTAAGAGTATTTATCCTTTTAAATCGCTGTTAATCAAACTGTCGCAAAAACGCTCTGTTTGAATAAATTAACTGTTAATACGCCACGAGAGCTCTGCCGCACATGCGCAAAACTCCACGTCTGGCCCGGTTCAGGTATTGGAGAGGAGAAGATGACATCTTCACATTGACTTCAGTCAAGTGAGCCGCCGTTCACATTTCTGTGGTCAAATCTGCTGTTTTTTTGTGTGAGTTTTATACAATACTTATGGTAGCAGGACTGAGAACGCTGGAAAAACTCTGTGAGGCTCCATGGACCTTTTTGATGTGACCACGGAAATGTGAACGGCGGCTCATTTGACCGCAGCTGTAAAGGATTGAAAAGCCAGTCCCCCTCAGAGGAGATTTTGCAAATGAAGGCTTCAGATCAACATGAAGAATGGCTTTTTAAGAGATTTAGGTTGTGGGATTTTGGTTAAAAACTCCATTATCATGATTAAAACACAACTGAGAACGTTCTTTTTAAAGAGAACGAAAGCGCTCTAAGGAGTCTGCAGTTAGTGTATTGTGATGTGACTCCTGTCTTTCTGCAGAATGTGAAGAATATTTGTGTAAGAGGAACAATCTAGCTGTACTAGAAGTCTAAAGTGTAACAGGTGAACACAGATGGAGACAGGCGTTCCCACAAACTGACCTCTCCGTCAGACAGGATCCTCCTCCGCTCCACACACTGGGGCCTGCCAGATAGATAGTAGCACCTCAGATCATCGTGGAGGAACTGGCACCTATCCTGAGCAGTTTTCCACTCATTTGAGGTTATTTAAAGCACTAGAGAAAAAGAACACAATCCTCTAGAGGTGTGTATTGGCAAGAGTCTGCCGATACGATACATGTTGTGATATATGGCTCACAATACGATATGAATCACAATATACCCCAAAACAGTGTCAGAACAATTTTTAACCTTTTTTTAAAGAGTATGACGTTGAAAAAAAACTGTATCTGAACATGATTACATCTTTCATGATTATGAAAATGGTAAAATGAATTTTATTAAACAATCACAACATTAAGCACTGCAGCCGGATTTCATACACAAGTTGCTTTTAACCACAAGTTCATTGTGCTTTTCTCTTTGGTAAATTAAAACACATTTGTTCTTAAAGGGAACAATCAACATAGTCTGAAATTCACAAATTTTTCAGTAAAAAAATAAAAAAAATAAAAAAAAGAATAAATGTGCTTTATCCAATAAGGTTCTAAATGTATGAGGAAATAGAGTGGGGTTTATTTTCAACATTGTTAAATGTAGCTTATCCAGCGCTAGTGGTCGGGGGATTAGGTGGAAAGCAAAAGAAAGACGCTGAAGGACACTCATGAATAAATCGATACAAGTATCGGCAGATGAAGTATTGCGATATATCGCCAAATCGATTTTTACATACACCCCCACAATCCACACAGAGCTCTTATCCCTAGAGATCACAGAGGTCATCCCCTGAAGCTCAGGTGTCCCTAAGTTTTGCCTCTTGTCATTGGAGTTTAAAAATGTTCTAAAAATAATGAAAATTCTCAGTGTGTTGCTTCAGAGATTCCTCAGTGTGATCAACCCACCTGTCCTTATATGGCTCGTCTTGCTAGCAGTTCAACTTCAACATGAGAATGCACGAAAAATGTCAGAAGACTCATTTATTTTTGCTGTTCTGGCTTCACATCTGAGTTCTGTGGAAGGCTTTTTTGTAAGGACC